>NW_016167296.1:0-7013 GCF_001687245.7 Rhagoletis zephyria
CACAGGGTGCTTCTAATGAAATTAAATTTTTTTTGCTGAAATACACATGGCCTTCGAAATTTTCTGCTGGGATATGCGGTACAGCTTCGCAACTTTTACCCCTAACCAAAGATGTTATAGACATCAAAAGACAAGCTGTCAAGCGCAAGCTCAACACCCTTACAGTACGGCAATCATACCAACTACGAGTACATACATATGTATACTTGAAAATAGATAATTGCGTCTCGGTCAAGCTGTTTATAGAACTTTTCTTTCTGTGTGCAACTCAAACCAACCGCCCTGCTTATTCACTTTAGGAAGCTCTGGCCTAATCAATTAAAAGAAAATGCATATGTGCATTTTAACCTCATCTCTTCCTCAAAAACAACTTACGTTGTCTCTTTACGTTGTGACTTTTCATACATAGAGCAGCCCCATGTGTTTTTCTATAGAAACTTCGCTTGTTTTACTTTCAATGTGTATACATATGTATGTTCTTGTATATGTTTGTATGTATATGTATAGGGCCGCAGCCAGGATTTTCCTTTTTAACAAAAACAGGGTTGAAATCTTGAAATTCCTGCCCGTATTTTGTTTGTAAGTCAAATATGAGTGGCATTGTGCTACTATGATAGCACGGCCGAGAAATTTTATTTTATTTATTTATTTCGTCTACAGAAAAATGTTTTCTTACAGACAAATAAGAATAAAACATTTATGTAGATAATTAAATATGATATATTACAGAGTAGACTAATTATACATATTGATTTTTAATAATAATAATAATAATATAAAATAGCAGGTTTGGTAGCTGGCGAGGCCTAGTTTCCACTCCGCGCTATGGACAAGCTGTTGATCATGGTCGAAAGAGCCGAGTTTCCGATCCATGTTCCCGAAGTCATTACTTTGTATATGTGGCAGGCGGAAAGCTTTAGTTTCCGCTCTGCGCTGTGGACAAGCTGTTGATCAAGGTCGGAAAGAACGAGTTTCCGATCCATGTTCCCGAAGTCATTACTATAAATGTGAGGCAGGTGGAAAGCTCTAGTTTCCGCTCCGCGATGTGGATAAGCTGTTGCGGGGATGAAAAAGTAGGTACAATTGTACCTTTTTCCGACGTTTGATGACTGAAAGGTACCTTAGGTACAGTCACTAGATTTTAGGTACAATCATCTTTTGATCAGATGCATTTTTAGTTTTTTTTTCCTTTACCGTGCTAATATATTTACCTATAGGCAGGGGAAAAGCTTCCCTTTCATTTTGAAGAATAGACAATTATAAAGAAAAGTGGTCAATAGGAAGAAATTAAAAAAGTTATATTATGTATTATCTTAAATATTTTACATTGCATTTAGAGCAGCTACTACGAAAAAATTAACCCTTTACTTAGCTATCCTCAAATTCGTAGGTTTTTTTCTATTAATTCAATGGCATTTGCGGTCAAATGAGCGGAAACATATTGTCAAATGGGTCTAAAAATGGTCTTTTGATTGATTTAGATCAGAATAGGCTTTCAGGCGTGTACATGCGCTGCTAAAGCGGCTATTTGTACGTTTTTGGCCCATAATATCATCGATAAAGGTAGTTATAAAGGAAAGAAAGTTGTGTCAAAATATGTCGACAAATTTTGTTGTCAAAATATGACATAATGAAAACCAGCCTTTATTCGCCCATACAGTCCAGTGCCTAGGATGTCTTCAAATTTCATATTTTATTTAGATGAGAACTATAGCTATTTGACCCATATTCGCTTTTTGATTTCTGAAAATACATACATACATATATTTAAAATGCTTTCGAAGTTACTTATGGAAATTTGATTATTTTCTCTAGACTTGCTGCACCTATTAAAGGGAATCGGATAAATAAGCAGACTTTTCCTGTTGTTTTATAAAAAGCTGGATAAAGAAATATGTTTTAAAGTGTATGTTTTTAAAGTGTGTTGTTTGTTTTTTTCGCTAATATTATCAGTAGTCAAAATTAGACAAAAACAACGCTTCTACGATTCCCATTAGACTATAGTCTATAGCAAGGGTTCTTAAACTTTTAAGATGATGGAACCCTTACAAATCACCTTTTATGGAACCCCATATGAAATTACTAAAAATCGAAGGCAGTGCAATTTAAATATGAATAAAAACTTTTACTAGAAATAGTATACATACTTTAAATTTTAATGTGAAGAATGAAATTGTTTTACTGTTATTAACTATTGTATAAAATAGTAGTTCGATATAATGTCTGAAAGCTGTATGCGCATTTCTAGGGTAGCATTCAATTTCGACTTGAATTACGTTGTGACAGAAGCAAGCAAAGTTAAGATGGCCTTTTTAGCGACTTAATGATATTTACTCTTAACACTAACCCAAAACTCTTTCAGAGACACAGATTCAAATGTGTGGATTTTGTACCAAACCAATATTACTACTACCATCCGAAAAATAATCTGAAAAATATTTCAGGTGATTTACCAAGTGCCCAGTAATGACATTTCACATTTCATTTGGCAATTCATCGCGTTCCTTGTAGATCTGCAAAATTATCGATGGTTGGACCATTCGATATTTTCGATAGTTTTGGGTATACTATCGGTAAGAGAAAAAATATGGGCACTACTTATATTGAATATAGTAATATTAGTAGAAAAAATAGAAATGTTAGTTTTAAACACCATTTTGGTGTGCTTTATTAAAAATAATAAGTTATTTTAAGTAACAAAAACAACACGTTGCAAGTCTAAATTTTAAACAATTTACAAAAACGAGGAAAATTCGAGTTTTTCGAGTAATAAAAATTTCGAGCTTTTTAATTCGGTTTCTTAGAAAATTTTTGAGTATGTACTTTTGTAGTTTGAAGTAGCTAGGTCTCACTGTTGATTTTTGGCAATTATTTGTATTTGAAGGTTTCCGCGATAGTGGCTACCATTCATCGATAGTGGTGTCAAATTGAAACTATCGATAGTTTTGCAGCTCTAGTTCCTTGCAGAAAGTTTTATATAACTCTTTGGCTACAGCGGCCAACAACACAAACCGGTTGGAAAAAAACAAGGTAGCAAACGCAAGCTCAACGCTCTTATGTAGGCATGGCACTCAGTACGGCAATCATACCAACTACAAGTACATATGTATGTATACTTGAAAATAGATAATTGCATCTCGGTCAAGCTGTTTATAGAACTTTTCTTTCTGTTTGCAACTCAAACCGACCGCCGTGCTTATTCATACCAAAATAGATCTCGCGGAACCCCGGTGACTTTTCTACGGAACCCTTGGGTTCCGCGGAACACACTTTAAGAAGCTCTGGTCTATAGATTTAGGCCCAGTTAAAAAAACCTAATCATGTTTAAAGTAAATTCATCTTTTGTATTCATGTTTTAAATAAAATTTATAAAAAAACTACAAATAAATGATATAACTTTTTTTTAGGTACAATTATTTTATGATATTAGGTACAATCTGAAATTTCCATTTTTCATCCCTGAGCTGTTGATCATGGTCGGAAAACCCGAGTTTTCGATCCATGCTCGAATTGTCTTACGCGGTCGCGAAAATATACGAAGCCGATTGCAATTGTACCAAGCAGTCATAAATATTGTGTAATTTATAGTTCGCGGTTAAAGATATTAATTTATTTAGTCACAAAGGTTTCTTAATGGTAAAAAGTGAGTCGGAGGTGTCAAAATAATCGTAATGCTTATTAAAGTCCTGGCATAGGCAACGAAAAGCATCATGCATTTCAAAATTTGTTGTACAAATAGTTAGCTTTATGGGTTTGTAATGTATAGAAGGTCTAGAAGGAATAAAAACCTGATCTTGTTCAGTAGAAAGGGACTATTGATCAACCCGTTCAAGATCTTAATCATGAACAAGACCCCGAGCATCTCTCTACGGCTGTGAAGCGTTGGCAAATTTATGAGTTTCAAGCGGCTTTTGTACGGTGGGAGATTTAATGTCGAATCCCAAGGCAAATTGTTTAATGCGAATAATAAGAATTGTTTCTGTACCGACTCGAGTGTGTCAGAATGCATTTCATATCTAGGGTTCCATACGACGGACTCGTATTCTAAGAACGGCCTGACTAGGAAGGTGAAGAGAGCTTTCGTGACATAAGGATCTCTGAATTCTTTAGCCCAACGTTTGATGAAAGCCAAGGCGCCCTTGGCTCTATTAACACAAGAGTTTACATGGGACTTGATTTTAAGCTTAGGGTCCATGGTTACGCCTAGATCGATGAAATTAGTTACCTGATCAACACTGTGTTCACAAATGCGGTAGCTATATGATTGAAAGGGTCTTCTAGAGAAACACATAAATTTACACTTTTTCAAGTTAAGTGACATAGAATATACTTCGCACCATTTAGGCACATTACTAAGGTCCACCTGTAATTGTTCCCTGTCTCCTGGAGCACCAATGAACTTAAATAACTTAACGTCATCTGCGTACATTAAGCAATTCGAATACTTCAAAATATTTGGGAGATCGTTGATGAATAAAAGAAACAGAAGGGGGCCAAGGTGGCTACCTTGAGGTGCACCTGACGTCACATGAATTACCCGAGATGAAAATTTTTTAAAGATAACCCTCTGTTTCCTGCCAATGAAATAAGAAGAGAGCCAGCGCAGCAGGATTGGAGGGAAACCAATTTTATCAAGTTTGTATATTAGAGGATCTCTTCAAATACTTTAGGAATGGCACACAGCTTAGCGATTCCCCTTTAATTCGCAATAATCGACCTGCTTAAATTTTTATACAGCGGAAGGTTATACGACTCCTTCCACAAAGAGGGGAAAACTCCTTGCTTTAGAGAAGCATTGAAGATGTTTGTTAATGGCTTATATAGATAATCTGCACAACTTATTAGGACACAGGAGGGAACCGCTTAGAAAATAATTTTTTAAACTATTCAAATTAAGGAGAAAATTGTCAGCAGAGATTGAAGGAATACGGATGTGGTCAAACTGTGAGAGTGGAAAAGGATAACTAGAAGTTTCTTCATTTGGCTCGACAGAATAGTTCGATTCAAAATAATTTGCAAACATATCATCATCACTAGAAATAACATGACCTAATTTCAGTGTTAGAGAAAACCCGTTTATTTTACGTTTTGAGTTAACAAAATGATAAAATGACTTGGGATTAGAAACGAAGTTAATGCGAATTTTATTAATGTAACTCCTGTAACATTTTCTGTTTAAGTTTAAATGATTTCGTTTTTTGATTTTTTAAATGCTTTAGTTCCGAGTTAAACCACAACGAGTTATGAGAACTGGGATTTTCTTTAACAAGAGGAATGAGTTTACTGAATATATTATTTTACTGAAAGTAATATTAGATTGTAAGGCACTGTTCTCTACATCCCCATCGTACTCAGGCCAGATTATTTCAGATATAGCTATTTTAAGCTTGTCGTAGTTTGCGTTTTTGAAAGAACATCGCCGACCTTTTGGCTTTCTAGTTTCAGGACAATAACAGGAATCGTAGAATGGTGCCAAGGGCAACTCAAGTGGTGTGTGATAAGGTTCTATAGGTATAACTAAAGGATCGCCGCGTATTATAGTGCATTTAGCAGTATCATCAATAAACGCTACATGAAGACATTTACCTAAGTTGTTGATAACTCAATTAATCTGATAAAGACCAAGATCGGAAAGTTCGTTAAGAAATTAGCTAAATACATCCGGAAAAGAATTTGGCACCAGAATGCCATCCACCGAATCCCAGGAAACACACGCTAGATTGAAATCACCCAACACAACACTCGAATCGGAGCGCTTGACAACGGTTAATAAAGAGAGCAATAATGAAGAATGTTACCGAAGGGTTAGACTTAGGTGGAATATAAATTGCAACAAGAAAAACACTACCTGAAGGGCACCGTATTCTAACACAGAAGAATTCAACATCATCTGAACAAGTGAAGTCAACTTTTTCAGAGGAAAAGTCAGTCTGAACAGCTATTAAAACACAACCGCCTTTTCTTTCCAAGCGATTATTTCTAAATATTTCATACTTATTAGACAATATTTCAGTATTAAACACATTCTGGTTTAGCCAAGATTCGGTAAAAACCAACATTTCATAATTTAAATCAAAAGACTTTAAGTACAGCTCGGTTAATTTTGTATTTAGACCTCTAACATTTTGGTAATAAATATTGAAGAAAAATTACTAATAAGTTTTTTGATCCTGAGGAGGGAATTTGAGCAGTATTTTCATTCCGAGCTCGAGGTTTAAACTCAAACTCTCAAACTAAAGCACCATTGGGCCAGAATGAACCATCAACAATGTTTTGAAAATGGTCAGCGGAAATATCAATTTTGAAGGAAGATATGCTTCTTTCGTATGAAAAATTAAATTTTCTAATAGCTATGTACCGGGGGTTAAGCTTTGATGTTTTATAAGACTTAACATCTTCTACCGAAGTTTCACTAGAAAAACGCGAAACAAACACAGATTTATTCGCGGGAACTACGATTAATTCTTTGGGTACCGGAGAAGGTCCACTTTGAGATTTAAGTTCAGACGCAGCTGTCGTGTTTGCTACAGCCCTTGTAGTGACACCTGAGGAAGATGCAGCTTGAGATAACTCAACATACGGAGAATTAAAACTTATTAATTCCTTATTTAAGCAGGGAGTAGGCAAATAATCAGTTGGCGGAGTGTCAATGTCTAAAGCAATGGGATTAGGAACAATGCTGTCGCCTCCATGCTTCCGCTTTTTTGAATCTTGTTTAAGCTTGGGTAATGGAGAGGATGAGGACTCAATGCACTTAAAGTCTTTAAATGCATCTTCATATCGCTTAAACTTTTCGTTTAGAAGTTTTAACTCCTTACCAAACTCCTGGAAGCCACTTCTGCCGCTCCTAAACATTTTACAAAGGTCAACTTCGGTTGATCTGCACTTGGGGCAAGACCAACGAACACCTTTGTTGTCGGTTATGATATCAGCCACCCTACCATTGAGACCAGCACATTTTACGTGAGCTAAGTCATCACACAACCAACACGCAACGCAACGCTCTTAAGCAG
>NW_016167296.1:18514-21842 GCF_001687245.7 Rhagoletis zephyria
ATAATAATAATAATAATAATAATAATAATAGATTGGCGCTTACACATACGATTTGTGGCGTGCGCTNTTAGTGTTTGGCCGAGCTTCTCCTCCGATTTGTGGCGTGCGCCTTGATGTTGTCACACAAAGCGGAGGGACCTACAGTTTTACGCCGACCCCGAACGGCGATTGTATTTTTATGAGAAGCTGTTTTTCATGGCAGAAATACACTCGGAGGTTTGCCATTGCCTGCCGAGGGACGACCGCTGTTAAGAAAAAACCTTTTTTCTACATTTTTTTGCGATGTTGCTTTGACCAGGGTTTGAACCCAGGCATTGCGGAGTGGAAGCGCGCACTGCTGACCACTACACCACAGCGGCCGACTCTTACTTCCAATCAAATCACCATTGTTTGGTACAACTGCTGGACCGGCAGCTTCTGCTACACTACTAGTCTCCACAGAATCCATAAATTCAAGAATTATTCGCCTGATAACTTCGACAATTTCTCACACGACATCATGGGACGATTTTCACATTTTGTTATTTAGACACTTTATGAAAAACAGGTGAAAAATTTATAAAAAGTATTTACCTTACCGGTAAAAAGCACCATAACTAAAACGCAATAGAAAAATGCGACGCGCAAAAAAAGTCGCGCCGAACGACAAGAGTGCCTTGAGGCACACTTAGGTTTTTTGCTATAGAACATAAAATCCAACTATTTTCATCACCGTAGATATAAAATCGTGAAGCTTATGGCTAACACTTTACGGCAATAAAGTTCCTGAGTTAAAAGAACGTCTCCAAAATAAAAATTTTCGATGCTGAAAATCAGAAATTTTTTAATACGAAAACACGAACTTCTGCACCTATTCGCAAACATCAGATTACAGAGCGCAAACGGCCCGTCGGATTACATTCTAATTTGAGAAAGAAATGTCATAAAAAAAAAGATCAAGAGCGTTGATCTCACTTGTGTAATGAAACATTGCATATTCATATGCAAAAGGTGATTTTCGTGATCCTTGCCTTGAGGCACTCTTACCGATTAGAGGGTTAAGTGACAAGCATTTTCCTTACTTCGACAACAGCAACCCAAATAAAGAAGCCTCAACAATTCAAAAGGCTATAAGGGAGGCAGCGAACTTAGCAATACCACGGACGCATCCACGTAAAGCCTCAAGAAATGTGCCCTGGTGGTCGCCAGAACTGGGTAAACTACGACTTGAGAAAATGGCAGCCTGGAGAGATTACCAAAGGTGCCCCACTCTTGACGCACTGATAATTTACAAGAAGCGTAACGCCAGATTTAACAGGGAAAAGAGACAGGCAAAATCCACTAGCTTTGAAGAATTTACCAAAAAACTAAACCCTAGTTCCTCTACTCGATACATATGGAAGGGGATAAAAACTCTGACGGGGACATATCAGCCTTATAATATTCACTCAATAACTATAAATAACACCGTAACACGAACCCAAATTCAATTTCATTAGAATTTGCACAGAAAATTTCTAAATTTTCGGAAACATCTAACGTTCCACCTCAATTCATAGCCTCTTCCAACAATATACCTTACATGCGTGCAGCCGATACCATGGACCGCCTTGCTCTTTTCCTTGAAAATAATATTAGTATTGCTGAAATAGATTCTGCTTTAAAATCATGTAAAGGTAAAACCCCAGGCTTTGACCAAATAAATTACGATATGTTGCGCCATATTTACGGTGACCATAAATATGGATTCAAAATGAAGGACAATTTTTCAAAAATATGCCTACATATATTTACGTAGTATAAAAATATCGAGCCCTAACCGCCAAAATAACGTAAGCGAAATTTTTTTCAAAATTTTCTTTTTGATGCAGAAATATCCCTAAAGCGTCTAGATGCATTTCTGCATCAAAAATAAAATTTTGAAAAAAATGGCGCTTACGTTATTTTGAATTCATTTCGATATCAAAAGAGTATTTATGATTCTAAATTCTTATTACATTTTGAACTTTAAAAATGAATCACGTTTTCTTCATCGATATTAATCTTTTTTTACATGATTATTTATAAAAGTATAGTAAAACATATTATAATTTCAACAGCTTACACGAAAAGTGAAAATCATTAAAAGATTATTTTATAGGCAAATTTTGAGTCGTTCAAAATGAAAACAATACCCTTCTTTTTTTGTTTTTTTGGTACTTTTCGCAGTTATTTGTCAAAAATCGACATCATGAATCGACGTTAACGACGAGTTACAAAGTGCCCTTTACCAAAATATATAATTTGTCCAGATTGCGCTCCATAGCATCTACATTTCTAATCCGATTTTCATTATCTTTGGTTCAAAATTTAGTGTAATGATATATCTTCTTTATCGAACTTTTGAAATAATGAAAAAAAATAATCAAACGAAACTGCGTATTTGTTTGAAAATCTCACTTTTTTGGACTTTGACGACAAAATGCAAATGGTCGCCTGTAGCACTAATAATTTTCATTGAAGTCGCCACAAGTTATATATTTTGGTAAGAGGCACATCAATACCATTCGAGCTGTAAGTCGCTTACGTTGATTGGGAGATTTTTTCATGAGATATTGAAGAAAAGCTACGAAAAGTACCAAAAAACACTTTTTTGAAAAAATCCATCCTTTATCCGATAATTTTAAAATAACGAATAAAATGCGGGACAAATGCAGGACACTTGGAAAAAATCAGTACATTTTCAGGATTTTTAAATTTGAAAAATTACGCAGGACCGACCTTTGAAAAACAGTATGGTCCTGCAAAAAACAGAACGGATGGTCACCGTAGCCATATTCCCATTTCCGTCAAACATAGACTACTCCAACTTTATAACTCAATTCTGAACGTCGGCATAATTCCGCAGAGTTTTAAGACAGCCGTAGTAGTGCCTATACTAAAACCACATAAAGATTCTTCGCTCATAGAAAGTTACCGGCCCATCTCCCTAATACCATGCATTAGCAAAATAATGGAGAAAATTATATCAAAAAGACTTATGTGGTTTTTAACGACCAAAAAGCATCTAACACCATTTCAAGTTGGATTTAAAGCCGGCTCCAGCACATTAGATGCCTTACTTTTTCTAGACCACCATTTATCTAAAAATTTCTCGACAAAAAACCACTCATCTGTCCTTGCAATTGATTTTGCTAATGCTTTTGACAAAATTGGTTGTCACATAGTTCTCAAAAAGCTTCAAGATTGGCAAGTGGGACCCAAAATCTTCAATTATATAAAATCCTTTCTGAGCAATCGTAAATTTCGTTGCAAGGCAAATAGCTCCTTCTCTCCCATTTTTGCTCTTCACAATGGAATCCCCCAAGGA
>NW_016167297.1:0-21842 GCF_001687245.7 Rhagoletis zephyria
TATGAAGCTATCTATGGAGTACGCTAGCCTGACCAGTTAGGCAGCTAGAGCGAGTAAAACGATCTGTCCTCCCAAAGTTCGGCAGCTGCCTTCGAAGAAGCTATAAACTTGCTGCTCAAAAGTGTGATATCAAAAAGAAACCTACACTGGGGGAAATTGCCGTGACTGACGAGTTGGCAAGAAAGGAAGTTTTTGTGGTCCCAACAGGGGATGATCACCCGAAGTAGCCTAATTTAACGTTAAACATACATAAGTGTTATTAAAATAATCGTAATTTCATGCAACTATACAGTTTGCTTTAAATATGAATTCCCACCACCGCATTGTGTTAGACATTATAGGTTTTATATTGCATATCGCCAAATACAGTGCTGTGATTTATGTATGTAGTCATTGAAAAAGAAAAGAAAAAACTGAAATAAAAAAGGTTAACATTAATACGCAGCTTAATAATTCAAGAAATTAAATCAAAAGTAAAATATATGCGAACACAGTTGAACATCAACAACAAAGGCAATGCGTGCAACAGCTCACATTGTGCCAAATAACGAAAATTTGAAAATTCCAAGTGCGATTAGTTATTTACATATGTGTAATAATGTTGGGAGTTAAGTGCGCATTTGGATTTGAACTTGAAAATCTTGCATTGTCATAATTTGCACGAATATGTATGTAAAATGAAGAGAAATAGCAACAATTTGAATAGCGCAAGTGCCTGATAAACGTCCCAATACCGACTTGCAAGCGCTACCCGCTATTACATTATACTATGTAGTTCGGATGATGATGATATTAGCGCTTTGGCAACGCTAACTGACCGCCTCGGCGTAGAGAAGCTGACGAGATACACTGCAACTGACCACAGCAATCAATAGCAATCGAACGATCGAAGGTGTAACGTATGCGCATGCGCAGCGCTGCAAATTAACTAAGTCGAAGAAAACGGAACACGATCGCGATAACGAATTTTTTAGATTGTAAAATTTTATTTGTGATTAGGCAAACAATTAAAAATAAAAAATATTTAAGTACAAAAAAATCTAAAACAATTTTCTGGTGCAAATTCTAAAATTTTCATGTAAGTGCTTGCGAAAAAATCAACGAGTGTAATGAACTAACACGAAAAAATTGTTTGCCATTGTGAAACATTCTTGGTGTTTTGTGATAAAGTTAAAGTTATTAAAAAATATTTAACAGTGAAATGTTTATATTTCAGATTAAAATCGTGATGAAAGTGTAAAGTTAATTGATAATCTGAATATGTATTTATATTTAACGACTTTCTGCAGGGTATGGATATTTTTCACCTTAGACTTCCGAGTTAGAAACTTACATAGATTCTGCCCCTATATGAAAGCAACGAAAATTTCTACTTTTTGATGCCTCGCTTAGGCGCTCTATACAAACACTTCCTCCCCGCAGTTGTCACACATTTTCGTTACATTTAACGAAGGAAACCGCTTCTTAGCAAAGTTATTACCTGCTAAAAAAATACAGGGTGAAAAAGACCGCAGATTTTTTCTTTTATAAATAAAAACAACCAAAATTTTCGAAATGATATTTCTAATTTCTTGATGTTTTTTAGGCAAATGGCATTATTTATCCCTTCAAAGCCCACCACATTGTTGCAACTACCCAATTGAGGAAACGTTGCTAGAAATTCATACCGAACGTGATACTTTAAAAATTCGCGCAACACTGCGGCATGAGTTTTGCCCACCAGCAGCCCCTCGATACCTCCCAGTCATTGCTGAGCGAAGTATTCAGCCAGTTTCTGATAGTGGCTTCGACGATGGAGGAAGATGGGAGTGCTATAACTGGTTGCGGCCCAATGAATTCCAGGTCTGAACCAGTTCTGGCCAAATAGTCAGATGTCTCATTACCTTGGATAATCCCGAGTGACCTGGCAGCTAGAGTACAACAAGCTCGTTATGTTTGCTAACATAATTTAGTCGAGACGTGCATTGCCGAACTAGTTAGAAAGTAGTTAGAGGGCTGGCCAATGCCTTAAGTGCAGCTTGGCTGTCACTACAGACACGTAAACTGCATAAATTTCAAATACCTCAGCCTGGAAGACCGAAGCATACACCGCAAGAGAAAAGTGAAGCTTATCCCCATTAACTTCGTCCGTTTTTTTTAGTCTGCAGGTTGCCTTTAAGGCTTCCCCACGTATGAAGACACAAAGTAAATGCAAGAGCAGCCCCAGGTGTTGTAGAAAAAGCTCCCGTACAGCACACGGCAATAGTTCTTTGAAGTTTAGCAAGCAGACTTCCCACGCCATTGATTGAGAGTCTGCTCCTTCATACCACTGACGCATAGCTGATTATGGGTCTGATCATAGAGGTATAAATCTAGAGGATTCCTTTTGGTTACAGACCCCACGTTTTGCCAAAGACCTGTTTACATTGCCAAAATGTTGCCAATACTTTGGAGGTCTTGTGCTCCACGTGAGATTTCCATGATACTTTTGTATCCAGAATTACTCCTAGATACTTCACTTCGGGAGAATTCTGAATTGTGACTCCTTTAAGTGTAAGGGGAGTGAGATCATCCAACCTTATCCTTCTAGTGAAGAGCACAACACTAGTTCTTGGTTTGGTTCTTCTTGCAGAATGGTCCTTTTTGCAAAACGTTTCGATTACTTTTACGCGTTGATTTGCTGAGTATCGCTCTATGGATAAGTTTGATAAAGCCTGTAGTAGCAACCTTCTTTAAAAAAGCATTAACACATCACAAATAATTGCAGTCTCGAATATACACATCGCTTCGAGCAACCTCTTCAAAAGAAAAAAAAAATGTAGATAGAGTCTTTTGAATATATCCATTCAATCATATTCATCTTATCACTTTCCTCCTCGAGAATATTTTTGGCTGTAAGCTTTCTTAAATATTCTTCTTTTGACATTCATATGTCTATTTACTTTATCTTAACAAATTACTTAAACTTAAATTTTCAAACTTGTAGCAACTCACTAATATCTTTTCTTCGTGATGCGCGCAACAGTTTTATCATATAGGGCGTCCCAGAACATCCATTATTTTTCTTGTTATTTTTTGGCGCTCTTACCGCCTAAGCGATTTTGGCCGAGTTCAACAAAACACGCCAGTCGTTCCTCTTCTCTGCCAACTGAGGACAATTGAAAATGCCAAGTGAAGCCAAGTCCTAAGTACTAACATACATAACATTCGAATATGTTCCGGCTATTCTGTTTTGCTTTGCTGTTCATTTTCTTACTAAAATACAAACATTACAATAAAAAGATGATAATTTCATAAAATGTTCTTAAGGAAGATTTTTTGAATCTTTGGGAGTTCTAGGTTTTATCGAGAATGCCGGGAATGGATTTCTTCCCGTTCCGCAAGCAAATTTTTTAAACACTTTACTGATATCGCCCATATCGGTCATCGCATCCATATTGGGTGAACAAGAAATGCTTAAAGGTGTAAGAAACATTTGCTGGCACTTCTTTACTCGCATACATATTTACTTATATGCGAGAAAGTGGCACAAACGTGATGGCAAAGCAGATTTCGGGTGGAATACAAAAACTGAATTTAAGAACTAAATTATTGTTATTGCTATGAATTAAAGTTCAGTAAGAATACAAAAAAAAAAAGAAATTCTATTTATAATGGAGTAAGCAAGAGTGATAAAAAAATTAGCCAATCGAAAAGAAATTTTGACAGAAAAAGGTAAACAACATTGACAAAATTAGAAATTTTGTGCTCGTAATAGTTTAAAAAATTGGCCAGTGGAAATCAAATAACCATCTTAATAAAATTCTGCTATTTAATTAGACACATACTGCTTCGATAGTTCTACAGAATCTAAAACTGTGTTAGTTATTATATTCAAGCCATGGTTATGTTCTGGTGAAATTATACAGCCAAACTACTTTCGGTAGGTATATCGAGCCCTAACCGCCAAAAAGAAGTAGGTATGTAAGTGAATATTATTTAAAATTTCAAAATTTTATTTTTGATGCAGAAATGGTTTTAGAGCATCTAGATGCATTTTTGCATCAAAAATAATTAGGGATGTGCCGGGTATCTGGTAGATATCCGGAATCTGGCTAATTTTTTTTTTGTTATCCGACTATCCGGCCATATACTGGCTAAAATTTGGCCGGATTGCCGACTTCTATTATAGAAGATTCTATTCAAAAATTTAGTTCAGTTTTTTTTTTTACATTTTTATAATCGAATTTAATAGCATCTAATTAGCAATTAGGAGTTAAAAATTTATATATATTTCAATATGAAAATAGGCTTTTCCGCATTACCGGTCCATATTTTCAACATAAATGCTACCCGGTGCACTAAACACTCTTTTTGAATTCACTGAGGAAGGTGGTTCGCTGATATAAATCATTTCCAAAGTAAACAAATTTGGAAATTCTTTGCGACTTCAATAAAAAAAATAATAGAATTGGTGCTTACACATTTTTTGGTGTTTGGCCTGGCTTATTCTCCGATTTGTGGCGTACGCATTGATGTTGTCAAACAAGGGTAGGGTCCTACAGTTTTACGCCGACTCCGAACGACGATTGTATTTTTATGAGAAGCTGTTTTCATGGCAGAAATATACTCGGAGGTTTGCTATTGCCTGACGAGGGGCGATCGCTATTGGAAAAAAAACTGGTTTTGTTTGCTTTTTATGTTGGGTTGAACCGGGCTTCAACCCTAGCCTGCGGAATGTTGGCGCGCATTGCTAACCGCTACACCCCAGCGGCCATCTGACGGACGAAGTTCAGAGGTTCATAAGGCAACCTCTGCAACCGTCAGCTACGTCTGAGCTTGACGACAACGACTGAGATACTAGCCGATTTGGGCGGGGTTGTTGTAGCCGCTACAACAATTACAGCAACAACAGCAGCCGTCTATGATTCCACCAAATTAAAGGATCTTCTTGTCTGGGTATAAGGGTTAGCTGTAAATATTTCTCCATTTCTCCATCGTTTGGCAATCCACATTACTCGAAAAACTGGAATTAGTATCAAAGCCGTTGGCGATTTCCTCAAAGCATTGCCAAATATCCTGGTCTCGCTCTTCAATTAAAGATTTCACTAGAATTCGTCGTTCTTCACGCTAACTGATTTATATTTTCGAATTATTTAGTTCACCATCTACTCAGCTTTAAGATTTATTGATGTCAGAAAAAAAACGAGTTTACGGGGCGATTCGGGAAGAAAAAATATATCGTTGGCTTAGTTCGCAAACGTCCATTTTTTTTTTTAGTTTCTCAGGAGGGACAAAAAACCGTCTAACTGTTTTCGTTGTTAATATTTTCCTAATCTGTAAATGCAGTTTTCTTCCTTAGTTCGCCTTGTTTCGGTGCCAATAATCGGCCAATTTCAAAATATAGCTGTTCCGGACTTTTGGGCTCTTTCGGGACTTACCACAATTTCTCTTTATGATTTTGCTCTTTTCATGTGGACTTAGGACATTTTCTATCAACCGGTTTTTTATTGTTAAAAGATTTTGTTGTTTATTTTAAATATATTTTATTGTTTTAAAATGAATAATAACCCAATACCGTCGTATTTCATTGCTGTTAACAAAAATAACTATTTTAAGTCGTAAATTTATGTACCATTTATAAAGGAAAATAATTAAAAACAAGTAAAGAAGTATAAGTTTGGACGACACCGAATTTATATACCCGGCGCAGGTATGATATATCGTCGTTTCAACTTTCTCCAAACTACCTTTGCAATTTTAGTCCGATTTGAATAATTTGCAACGAATTTCTTTTTCGTACCAAGGCCATTAAATGCATCGAGTTTGGTAGAAATTGATAAATCCGTTACCGAGATGCACATTTTTGGTCATAAGTGGGCGGATCCACGCCCAATATCCAAACATTTATAATAGTCTAATTTTTTGCCAGTGGTCATTGCAATAATCGATTTTGAGTCCATTAGCTTTAGTAGTTATTGATTTATCGCAGTTTTTGTGTATCTGTAAATTGCCGTTATATGGCAGAAGCGCGTAGTTATTGCCCGATTTCAAAGATTTTCAACAGATTTCTTAGCTAGACCCTAAGCAAGGCTCGTACCGAGCTTAGTAATGATTGGTGAATGGGCTACTGAGATACAGCATTTCATCGTAAGTGGGGGGGGGGGAGGTTAACGCCCATTTTCCAAAAATTTCATAATAATAATCTTTTACCAAAATTCTGCTTCACATACCAATTTTCAACAATTTGCATCCAATATTTACTGAAATATCGTAGTCCTTGCATTTTTCGCAAATACCTTTATATGGGAAGTGGGCGTAGTTACAGCCCCATTTTAATACCAACCTACCTTGTATAAAGGTACATACCAAATTTCGTTGAGATATCTTAATATTTTCTCGAATTATCGTTTATATTTTTTTCTTGATTTTTACTTTTTTTTTTTTTACTTAGCACATTTCCATACCACTGCATAACAACAAGTAAGAACGACATTACGGTAACTTTTGTTTTTGTAATGATGTATTTTGAGTTGTGTGCTATCTAACTGCATTAAAATATCAATTTTCATAAAAAGTTGACTTAGCACGTTTGCGAACTAAGCCAACGATATGTAACCATGCAAAAATTTTTATCGTTGTTTATCTTTTGTCTTTGACGTTTCTCCTCTATTTACCAAAAATAATCGATAAATCCGGGTTGCAGACGGAGAAGTTATCTTTATAATACAGGATTATATCATAACTTGGATTTCAGAGAAGAAATTTTGTATTCTTAATTATGTATTGGGTAGTTCAGCTCGAAAAAGCAGATAATAAGCTAAACAAAAAAACTCAATAAAACAATATTGTGAAATTTTTTTAGGGAAGGCTCTTATTTTTTACAGGATATCCGGAATGCGGCTATCTGGCAAAATCTCTATCCGGCACATACCTAAAAATAATATAGAAAAAAATTTCGCTTACATAATTTTTTTTTTGTGGCGGTTAGAGCTCGATATGTATGTAGCTACTTATCTTATTACTGCAAATTGGCATCACTAGGGTGTTGCCCATTTTTCATGGTGCGTGCTTGCTACTTTATGCATTGGTAAACAAAAGCCAATAGGGTATACATTATACTGCACTGAAAAAGTAAACATTTTTTGCATTTTATGAATGAGTAAATACTAATATCGCTATTAAATGCGTGAAAAGACCTAAGTCGTAGCGAAAGCATAAACTAGGCAAAAATCATAAATAGCTATAAGTATTTGATTTTATGCTATGAATCAACACATAACGTATGTACATTAGGGCGGGGAATTTGTTTTTTTAATTCTGTTTGTTAATTCTAAGCTAATTATCTGAAGAAGCTATGGGTCTAAAATCAATATGGAGTTTGCCAAATTGCGAAAAATGGTCTCGAAGAAAATGTGAAAGTTTTCACGATTGCGCCTTCTGGTGGAAATTTTAAGAAAAATATAAATACAGAAATGGATTCGTCATACCAGAAAACCCTTATGTGGTATGTTTTTATATAAATTTAAACACTTTTATAAGACACTAAAAAAAAATGCTAAGAAACTTATTTTTGCAATTCCAAATTGCTTTTAGACACATGATTTCTTCGGCAGATTTGCTGTACGCGCATAGTCGAAAAAAATTCCCATACAAATTGACCCGCTCTAATGTACATAGGTAGGTAAATTTTCATTTGCTGTTTAGACACACTTGCCGCGGCAATTAATGGTTGGGCTCAGGTGAATGATTTATAGCTGCTCAGCGTTGTAGCTCGGCTTCTACCTACTTGAATGTACTTTACTATGTACACAACGATCAAGTAATTTAATTGATTTTTGCGCGTGCGCGCCATTAGCAAACACGCATGAAATGGAATTGCATCCTCAATTTGTGTGCATATTTTTGTGTTTTTTTTTTTTCCTGACGTAAAATGCGTCTGTGTTGGTTTTAAATGTATGCATTTTCTATTTTAAAGTGAAAAAGGTAGAAAAGTATTAGAATATGGCAACATCAGAAATAATCAGCAGTAATTTTAAAGTCGTAAAATATAAAAAATATATGTATATATATGTACATTAGGGTGCATCACCAAAAAAAGTTGCGGTTTTTCCACCGGAATTATAAAATCTATTATATTTCAAGATTTACGTGAGCTGGACCGATTTGAAAGACCTCCAAAAATTTCATAATTTTGATTCGGTTGATAAAATTTTCATGCGTTTTTATACAAACCTTTTGATTTTAACCTCTTCTATCATCTGAGGTAATTGGTTAGGAGAAAAATGTTTTTAAAAATTAATTTTCTTTATAAAGATCTCGATTTTTGGTCACGTAAATCTTAGTCTTTTTTCGAAATATTTTGGATATAATAAATTCTACAATTCCAATGGGGAGAAACTACGATTTTTTTTTCAATGGGGAGTGATTTAAAAAGAAATCGCCTTACACCATTGACTTTAAAGCATTTTCACAAGGCAATTTCGATTTTTTTTTTTTGGCCTGAACCTAGTGGTCGCTTTTTTACATTTTTTCTAAAATCTTCGGCATCTACAGTAGGATCTGAAAGTATGATAAATCGATGCTCTTGTCTAGAGGAGACAACTTTTTTGTTTCAAAATTCATTGATGTCGAGTACTTTGTTCTAGAACTTACCCACCAGATCTCAGTTCCTAACACCCTAATGCCAGTAGGAAGTATTTTGATCATTCCAGTAGAACTATTTAAAGAAAAAATTATTACCGAATGTGTCACCGAAGAATTAAAAACAGGCGAACTAACATTAGACCAAAAAAATTAAATTTTTTGTTCGAAATTGCCTTGCAAAAATACTTTTAGACTCAAAGGCATATGGCGAAACTTTTTCTTTGCTTGTATTGTTGTACGGTCTAATGTTCATATGTATACATATTTTATTTAAACGTTTTTGAATTCATTCGTTCAAAAAATTATTATTTATTTATTGCTGTTCTCACTTCGTCACATTGCACAGTGGTTGCTGACATAGGCCAAAATTAAAAAAAAAAAAAAAATTATGTAAAATTTTTTAAACCAAAATAGACTTACAGTCCATTAACTGCTCAACTGAGTGATATTGATAAGAGAAGTAAACACTTACTCTGATAGTCAAGTGGCAATCATAGCATCGGAGTCATTCATGGTCGCCCGCATGGGTGCAGGCTCATTGTGGCCCAGGATGAACTGTATGTGGTCAAGGGATCTTTTTTTGAGAGTAAATATAACGGAGCTTCACTGTCGTAGGCATTTGGGGGGTTGATGGAGGTGTAATTATCTAAACAATTCCTCTTAAACTATCAAGCTATTGCGAGGCTACGGTCCATATGCCTTGGATCACACTTTTTAAGTAGCTCGAATCTATTTTAACGTCCCGAATTCAATTGTCAATACTGCACTTATGTATGTATATATGTATGTATGTACGTATAAAGCATCTATTGAAACCTTAAGCATCCGTATCCGTAACAATGTAACCGATACAAGGACAAATTACGCAATAGTTCAAGTGACCAAATTGCCATCATGTGAAGCCCTCTTCACGGTGCGAAAAACAATAGCGAAAATGTATGTAAATAAAATGCACAGCAAGTTTAAAATGACATCAAAAGCTATAACATTGTAAACTTACGGCTTTCTTCACATTTTGCATTTTATATTTGGCATTTTTGTACGAAAGTGTCAGCTTTTATGGGAAAAATTTGCTACGAATAATTGGCTATGAGCGCAGAGAAACTGTTAAATATTCAATTCGATGCTTTGGTGATACCTATACAAATATGCTAATATATGTATAAGTATTTGCATGTATGTATGTATTTAATTATGATTATACATATGAATGCACATACGTATGTATATATTTAGCCGTTTTTGGCTTGCAGTAATGACCGAGTTTCATCGGTTTTGTTTTGATACACTTAAAAGCGTCGCCAAACCGGTCTTTGCCATTTTAGTTTGTTTTGATTGCTTTTTCGCGTGCATTTTTATAGCATACTATTTGTTTTATATTATTTTACCTCTTCTTTATTTCTTTTTGAGAGTATGTACATAGCTGTATCAGCTGAGCTCTCACGTCCGTGACAGGTAGTTGATTTTGAACTTGAAGTTTTGAAGAAATGTAAACCGGTTGGCGTTCAATACTTCTTTTTTTTTTGTTTATAAAAAAGTAAAAACTGAATACGCGATTGCCCCATTTCAAGGTTGAGATCTTTAAAACTATGTAGATAAGTTGCTACACAGTAAGAAGGAAAAGTTCTAAAATAAACATACCTGTTTTAAAACACAGATATTTAAGACATATTTTATTGATAGTATGAACGTGAGTGAAGGGATCTTTATATTATATATGGAACCATAGTATGCATTTTGACTCACCTGAGCTGAAACCTTACGCGTTTGCTAAGGACTTTATTTTTTAAATAAACTTTCAGAACCAGTCGAGGTACACTGTGAAATACCGTCTAGTCATTAGCAGCCAATCTTGCCTTACATTTGATAAAATTAACACAACGATCCAATACTATTTGTCAAAGATTTGCCGATTTAGATGCACCGCTAGTTTTATTTATTTTTTTATTTTTTCAACGAAACTTTTCCTTCAAATGTATAAACAACTCAAAAAAAAACTTACGCGGATGGTAAAAAGTGTTCCAGAGAGTCATTTGCTCCCGTGTGAGATGAGTAGCGAGCAGAACTTCGCAACATACTCTTCAGTGTCAACGTCCTTGGAAAATTCTTAAAAATTTTTTGGAAGGACTTTGAAATTGACAGTTAAGATATGTACCCAGCTTCAATGAGAGGATTTGTGTTTGCAAATTATANTTTATACTAAATATGATTAAAGGGGATTGAAATCATAATAATAAAAAAAAAAAGTTACAAATATTTTTATAGAGTAGGTGTAAAATAAAGTATACCAAAGTATGCTTTTTCTATTCATGCCAGTTCGAAGCTTCCAACAAAAGAAATACGATGCAAATTTAACTCTACAATTTCACTATTTTTGCGTGTGTGATATGGCTACGAACACATAAAATATTTTTTTTTTTTTTTTTATAAGAGACAAGACCATTATATACATCATGGCGGTATTGGTGTTGGTTATTTTTTTGAACCGGGTGGCAAGATAATTTATTTTGGAACGAATTTTTATCGATCGAAAATTATTTACTTTTAACTACTTTATATCATTTCTAAGCAAAAGTTTATGTTCCTCCATCTAAAATATATGGATAGCGTCAAAGCCTCAACCACACAGCAAATGTTAACCGATTACAAAATAAAAAATACGGGCCTCCTGTTTTTCGACATTCTTCTGTCCTGCAGGTGGCTGGAAAAGTAAAATTTGTCTCACCCTAATGTACATTTGATTATAGCGAAAAGAAAATTTGACAATGCCCCCGATTTTAAAATACTTTGCAAGTCAACTTCGAAAAAATGGTTATTTTTTTTGGTTTTTGGCCGAACCGCATGAAATTTATCCCTGCCTAATGTGCATTGGATTNCTATTTTCATGAAACTTATTTTAATATGATTTGCAGCAATTCTAGTTGTTTCCGATGGAAACACCCATATGCTGATATGGAGAATTTTTTTTTGTTCCAAAGTTCATTGACCTCAAGTACCCCGTTCTAGTACTTACGCACCAAATCTCTGTTCTAATAGCACTAACGTATTACTATACTATCAGTAAAGTAAAGCTCTGACAAAATCATTAGACTTTTGCTAAGGAAGAACATAAATACTTCGATCATTCCGGTAGAACAATTTTAAATAAATCTATTTAATTTGGCTTTTTTTTTTTTATTCATAGAAGAATCATGAAGTTGAGATGATTTGGTTGGTTAATACTAGAACCAGGCATTTTGAGGCCAATTAACAAAAAATAAATGTCTCCTCGAGACAAAAGCATCGATATCCGACTGTAAATACCGAAGTATGTAAACAAAGCGGACCCATGGGTTCGACAAAAATTTTTTTTTCGAGCTTGTCCTTCAATTCGAGATGTGTGTCCTAATAGTATAACACAAATGGAGGCGCCTACAAATTTACGCCGCCACCGATCGCCATCGACTGACTTATGGTTTTTATGGGAAGCTTTTTTAAGGCAGAAATACAGTCGGAGCTGTGCCATTGCCTGTCAAAGGGCGACCACTGTCAGAACAAATTTCTTAAATGTTGTGCAGTACCCATTAAGGAGTGGTTTCTCGCCACTGCCAGACGGCTTCCTGCGCCAGAAGAAGACAGACGACAGGCCCAACGCCCATCGCGCTTTGTTTTAGTTATGGCTTTTACCTTCGTATTTGTTTTCGTCACTAGTATACGTGTTCTTATTCAACTTCGACTTCATGCTTGTCTTTGTATTCATATTTCCATTCACCTTCGTTGGCATTAATCTGCGTATTCATCTTCATATTCGTAGTCGTATTCGTGCCCATTTTAGGCGCCATGTTCATGAGCTACATTATACATATTCGGAAATTACGTATCTGACAGCTTAATTTTTTAGGTAGGTGGCAATCCGTTTCGTAAAATTTTTCGTATTATAAATCATCTTCGTATTCATCTTAGTCTTCGTGTTCGTGCTCGATTTCGTATTCATGCCGGGTTCGTATTCGCTTTCGTCTTCGGTTCATCCTCATCTTCTTATCGGGGTTTCGGATTAATATTCGTCCTCGTATTCGTCTATGTCTTCGTCTTCCTCGTCGGATTTGTGTTCGTATTCGTCTTCGTGGTCATCTTCGTGTTCCTGTCCGCATTCGTATGGGTCTTCGTTTTGGTCTTCGCCTTCGTCTTATTCTTTCATATACAGACAATAGTCTTAATTTATTTTGCTTTTAGTTCTTAGCTTTTTGTGCACAAGTGCGCTCTGCTCTACAAATGTGATAATTCTATCACTTTCAGTTGTGTAGATTTTTAGTTTTTAGGATTTGTAGAAAAATTGCAATACATGGTGCTCAAGGTCACTGTGAGCTGTTTGCCTACAAAACAGCTGTTTAGAGTACAAATTAGAACTCAATTTCGCAATAAAGGCAGCACGCATAATTAGTGTCTCACTGCTAAGTGTTAGATGCGTCTAGGTTTAATGCATATACGTACTTATATATATATATGTACATACATAGCACTGTATTACTTAAATTTGTTGGGACAATATGAGAAATAGCTGAAAATATTTTTATACTTTTCGCAGTGCCAACTAATATATTATCTATTTATTACGCAAATATTTAAATATGTAAGTAATTTTGCAAATCTCTATTTTCCATGTCACCTCTACAGTTGCTACTGCCACCATAACAACTCCTTGCTCCCCACTTGTACGCATCTCTTAGTATGCCATCTATTTGTTGGTGCCCGGCCAACCTTTGGCTTCTTGCCATACCTCTGCTGATCAATGCTCAGCCTCTTGTCGATTTGGCACGCAATTTGGAAACCTCATTGCTGAATACGCGCCTGCCAGATACGCAAACATTCGCGGACGCATATGATTTCATAATTATCGGTGCCGGTTCAGGTGGCTGCGTTGTTGCGAATCGGCTCAGTGAGATTAGCAATGCGACAGTGCTGCTCTTGGAAGCGGGCGATCAAGAGACGTTCTTGAGGTAAGTAAATAAATAAAATTAAAAAAGTTAACGTTTTGCAGGAAAAAGATGGAAAGAAAGAGGAATTTACTTGAAAACATATATTTTTAGAAATATCAAGCATGATATTTATCAAGAATAGAATGACGCCTGATTTCTTTTTGATGAGTGAACCTTTAAGGCTCTCAGCATGGGTAAAATTTGTGTTAACCGAGCAGAAAATCTATAATTGCTGCTTGTGTGTACAAATGAACACATCTGGACTATTTCCGGACCATATCGGGACTAGTACACGAAAAGCTTGGGACTATTTCGCTACTGGTTCTGGATAATTTCGGGTTCAGCTCAGAACTATTTCGGGAATATTTGATGACCGTTTTGGTACTAAATAATTCAGGCCCATTTCGAGCCTAGTGCAGGACTATTTAAGGAACATTTTGGAACTAGTTCGGAAACATTTTGGGCCTAGTTCAGGACCATTATGGTACTAGTTTAGGAATATTTGAGTACCATCTTGGGCCTAGTTGGCATCATTTTAGCGCCATTTCAAAACATGTTCTAGATAATTTTGAAATAAATTCACGACTTTTTCGACCGTTTTCGAGCCTATTCAGAACTATTTCAGGAGCATTTCGGAACTGGTTCCTGGTACTCACGACTTTTTTGGAATTTTTATTATTTGAATCCCTAATGGAAATAGGGCATACGAGATATTTTCTATAACACTGGCCAACAAAATTGTGCAACAAAGCTTTCGAGAGCTGATTTCCAAAAGCTTTTTCGAAGAGTAAGAATCTAGCCTTTAAATTATTCAATTGGCTCTAGTTTTCTAGATATTTGGGATCGTCTAAAATGGCATTTTTTTAATTATTGAAATTTTCTAGTAAAAAAAACAATGCAACGAAAATGTTTGGAATATCATTTAAAGAAAGCTAAAATTCCCACCTTTAGCCAAAAATGTAAGAAATTAAAGTCCGCAAACTTAAGTCACAAAATAATTTGCTTGCAGAACGTTCCACGAGTAGCTGCTCTAAATGAGATGATGAAGAACAGCAAATGCTGCCACCTTAATAAACCCATTAAATCAGCGGCGGTAGATTCAGAACTGAAACTCCATTTCTTGCACCGCTAACTGAGTCATAGAAGTCTGCTCATAATGCTGACTTAGGTTCTCCTTCCAGCTCACCACATTGGCGAAGTTCACTTAGCTCCGGTGGAGGTGTTTTATACTTTCTTGTAAATAGTAAAATTTCAGTTTGTCCCAATTTACACAGGGACCACAGCAAGTCAGCCTTCAGTAAGCCACTTTAAGAGTGACGCCCTATGTGACTCCGGAATAGCTACTCATTATACGCCATTGTTACGGCTGATAATAACATTTCTTACCGTTTTCCGAAAAATTACCTAAAATTTTAATTTCAAATCAAGAATGTTTACTCATTGCATGCTTTTATCACCCTTTTCAGTGACGTGTCCCCTCACAGCTGCACTCACCCAGATGACACGCTACAACTGGGGTTATAAATCCGATCCGACACCCAATGCCTGCCAGGGCCTTAAAGGCGGCGTTTGTAATTGGCCTAAAGGCCGCGGTGTCGGTGGTACGAGTCTCATTAATTTCATGCTGTACACGCGTGGACACCGCAAAGACTACGATCATTGGGCGGCACTCGGCAATAAGGGTTGGAGTTATGACGAAGTGTTGCCGTATTTCAAAAAATCCGAAAATATACAATCAAAGAATTGCGCAAGTCACCCTACCAGGACGTGATGGGCCACTGGATCGTCAGCTATACAGACTTTAAGTCGAAAGTCTTACAAGCTTTTCTAAAATCAAGCCACGAAATGGGCTACGAAATAACCGACACAAATGGCGAGCATTTAATGGGTTTCGCGCGTGCGCAAGCAAATCTACGCAGCGGTCGACGTTGTAGTACGAGCAAGGCTTTCATAAGACCAATAGCGGGCAGACCAAATTTACAAATCTCAATGAAATCTTGGGTGACGCGTATCTTTGGTGGATCCAGTGACTAGAGTGGCAAATGGCGTTGAGTTTATGAAGCACCATCAACGGTATGTGGTGAGAGCGAAGAGGGAAATTATACTCTCGGCGGGAGCGATTGCATCGCCGCAGTTGTTAATGTTGTCAGGCATAGGACCGCGAAAGCACTTGGCAGAGCTGGGTATACCGGTGGTGCGTGATCTGCAGGTGGGCTACAATATGCAAGATCATGTGACGCTGAATGGACTGGTATTTTTAGTGAATGATACGATGACTTTAAATGATCGACGCCTAATAAATCCAGCAGATATTCTGCATTATATACTGCAAGGGAGAGGACCTTATACGATACCTGGTGGCGCTGAGGGATTTGCTTTTGTGCGCACGCCAAATGCGACAGTTGGTAAGGGCCTTTTCTTTTAGATGCAAGGCTGCAAAACTAAAAAATTTCTCTCTCCTATTCAAATGCAGATAAGGACTATTCTGATATGGAGATCGTGCTTGGGCGCAGGTTCCCTAAGCGGCGATCACATGGGCTCTCTGCGTGATCTGCTCGGCATGCCAGATGATTTCTATTACAAAGTCTACGAAGGTCTGCACGAAAAGGTGAACAACCTACAAGCTAATTACTTAGTTTTGGAAAAGCATTATAACCTATTTCGCTTAGGAAACTTTTGGACTTGTGCCAGTACTCTTGCGTCCTAAAAGTCGCGGCCGCATCTCACTGCGTAGCACAAACCCTTTCCATTGGCCACGTATGGAGCCCAACTACATGCAAGATCCAGATGATGTACGCGCCATGTTGGAGGGTGTGCAGTTGGCAAGTTTGCTGGCATTCTCATATCAAGCTAGCAATTTTACAGGTTTGTTTATTTTCAGATCTTTCAAATAACACAAACGAAGTCTATGCGTCGACATAGGCACCGAATTCAATGCGAAACCCTTCTTGGGTTGCGAACATTTGACTTTTCACAGCAAAGCGTATTGGCAGTGCTGTCTGCGTCGTTATGGCTCCAGTTTGCAGCATCAAGTGGGCACTTGTAAGATGGGCCCGGCCACGGACTCGGCGGCTGTGGTGGATCCACAATTATGTGTTCATGGCATTAAGCATCTGCGTGTGGTGGATGCTTCGATTATGCCAACTATACCCGCTGGTCACACTAACGCCATTGTAATAATGATTGCCGAAAAGGCTGCCGATCTGATAAAGAATTCCTGGCGTATGAGAAGTTAGAGCAAGCGTGTACGCGTGCGCTGAATAGCTTTAAGTTTTTATTTATTTTGTGCAAATTTTGAGTAATTAGATTATAAGTTATGTACTTTGAGTACTTAAGTAAATTCTCGCCATGATTGTGATCAACGAAAGCACTAACCCTGCCATTAGCCAAATATTTTAATAAATTTGTAAATAAATGTGGAAATTTTCATACAATACAAGCAGAATGCCCGCATGCTTTGAGGCGATGCCTGATAAGAACTTTGGGTTTGCCTTATGCAAAAATAGCACCGAAAAGCAAAAATGGTTTGTTAGATAAAAATTCTTCGTTTAAGTTGAAACTACCGAAGAGCCTTCACACATAGACCAGGAATAGTAGCGCTGTAATGCAATATGGAATTCTCATCCCTTTCGATGCTATCAGCTTTGCCGATGGTCTTATTTAAATGTGTGGAGCTCCGCAAGGATTTCTTAAATGGTTTTTCAAGCTTGATCCGGATTAAGTCCTAGAGTTAATTCCCAAACTTAACTCGGATCAAGGGAATATTCGCTGACAACACTGACTAAAACTTAGGGATCGTAGAATAGAGAGAAAGTGCAAAACTAGCGGTAGCCGAGTGGTGAGGGCTCCGTACTACAAGCCTGCAGGTCTCAGGTTCAATCCTCAGTTGGAGCGACTATAAAAAAAATAACTAACTTAAAAAAATATAGAAGTTATAATTGAATAAATAAAAGAAATCTAATGAATATTCTACTGGCCGTGGGATTCGAACCTAAGAGCTCGTAGCTCGTAAATCCGCATTGCTGCCGTCTGTCTAGGCACAATTTTGATCCGATAAATTGCGGCGTTAATCCGGATCAACGATGCCGCCTGTCTATACTTTAATATCGTTCTCTTAAGCCAATCAAATCGTAAAGAGCTTAGATGATCATTTTTTATTATAGGAGGGTCGCTGTTTCACAGCACGACAGAGTTTTCCCTTTCATTGGCTACATGAGCCGTGTGATCTTTGAAATATCATTCAAATGGGGCCATTGATAATTCGTCACTTTAGCATTACCTCTTTATATCCAGAAGTTCAAGCACCTATATTTATTAGAGTCTATAAACCTAGGCTATCTCGATCAGAGATAAACGGCCACAGAAGTAAAAATGGTTCATTCCGTGCTGCCCCATATATGTCAAACCTTCCTTCTTCATATACCCACGACTTGTTGATGTGCCTGGTATATATATAAATGGCCACAGATTCCTTTGATTCAAGAAATGGTCTACAATAATTGCCGCCTCGAGCAATTAATTTAATCGGATATAGATTCATAATCGTGTTTAGGGTGAATGCGCGGGGGTGAGTAAAATTTGCGCTTCTTTGTATGCATACTTAACCTCATAATTTATGTATTTAGCTATCTGAAAAGAAAATAAGTATACTATAAATAAAGTCCCAAAGCTTATCAGAAATACCGGGTTTCTAAATATTTCGACTATAGCACTATCTACTGAGTACATTTTTTGCAGAAGCATTGCCTATCGAAAAATTAAAATCCATTGGATATGAATTCCAACCAAATCGTATAATAACACCATTTATTTACGAAATTTCGATTCAAGACTTCGGAGAGAAATTTGAATATAGCATTTTCGCGTTTGTAAGCTTGGGAATATTAATATTAAATGATAGATATTTTTTTTGATTTTTTTCAGAAAGTTCAACAATTAAGCGTTACTTTTTTCAGTCAAAAATAATAATTAAAATTTCACTTTTTTCGATTAAAATTTGGCTCTGACATTTTCGATAAAAAAAGAAAAAGTTTCAATTTTACATTTATTTTTCCGAATAAAATTTTTTTAGAACTGACCTTGTGCTGGGTGCGAATAAATAAAACAGCTGCAATTTGTTTATATATAAATACATATACATATATGTCTAGATTAACAATTCGATTGTTGTCAAGGGTGACTAAAGATTAAGGCCTATAAAAACCGTGTATGTGTGTACCTAGCAAATTCCACTTATTCGAATTTTTTGTGTAAAATTATATTTCCCATTTTTGATCCATATCAATAACAATTTCCATTTCCATATCCATATTTACATATATCCAAATCCATATTCATATCCATATCTATATTCGTGTTCATATTTACATATATTAATATTAACATCCATCTCTATATTCATATCCTTATCCATATCCATTTCCATTTTCATATTCCAATCCATATCCTTAGCCATATCCATATCCTTATGCATATCCATTCTGAAAATGTTTCCATACTTTATAGGCAGGTTGATGAGCCAACTATCATGGATGCCGCTGCCATATCATTATCCATGTCTATATCCCTATTCATACCCGCATCTATATCCTAATCCATATCCATATTCATATCCTTGTCCATATGTATATTCATATCTTTTTCCATATCCATACCCATATCCATTTTCATTTCTATTTCCATTCTTATATCCCGATCCACATCCATATCCATATTCTTATTCATATCAATATCCTTATCCATATCCATCGGGAATTCAATCCGAAAATGTTGGCAACTTTATAGCCAACTGTCACGTACTCCGCTGCTTTCGGAACAGTCAAAATACTTTCGCAGGACTACAGTTAGGTCCTGCTTTTCGCCAAATTACGCTAAAGAAGCGGCAGCCTCCTTAGCCGATGTGACATTCACTCAATGCGCTATCAGTGACGTTAAAGGTCAAATACGTTCAGAAACAGCAGAAGCTTGGCAACAAGGATGTCCTTAAAGCGCCAAATGACTCAACAGCTAAAAATTGTTTCCAATCTCTGGAGGATGCTAAAATTAGACGCAATGTTTCCGTGTTTCTTTTGAAACTAGGCAATTCCACACTGGTCATGGTTTTCACAAAACTTACCTAAATCGCTCTAACGCATAGAGAACAACGTTATGATAAGACTAAAATATGCAATCATTTCCTTCAGGATTTTCTCCGATACGTTGGAACACTGTAATATGAATTGATGAAATAACTAAATTTGTAAATTCAAGATAACGGTCATTTTTGGCACCTGGTTTTTGCAACTGTATTTTTTTCTTCAATTTCATATCTCTCTTTGTAAAGCTTTAATACCACCCTGTGTTTTGATGGAATATGTCTCGACTAAAGCTTTTCGAAAAGCTCTCCACTAACCGCTAACCACTGTCAAAGTAGCGAGTAAGCAAAACCGGAAATTGCAAACATTCTGCTAGTGCGCATGTATTGTTTACAACAATGAAACACACCTACAATTGTATAAACATTAAAGTTTACTTATTTGAATATGCAAAAAAAAAGAACAAAACGAAAAGTAAATATCAAAAGCAACACCCAATTTCGTCAAACGAAATCAGTCCATTTGCGGTATTCTCAGCGAACGGAAGTGGAACAGTCGCTTGCACGCACCTAGCGACCGGTGACGGGAGTGAGTGAAATGAAAACTTGAGAAGTAAATGCTAAATTCGTAAAAGCGTGTCATAAACTGTTAATGGTGATATATACATATATATTTATAAGGATTCATTAGGAATGTAGTTCATGTAAATACATACATACATACATACATAGGTACGAGAGTATGCTGAAGGTTTTGTATACCAAGTAAATTCATCATCTTCAAGTTAAGTAGTCTGAGGTATGTATGTATATAAGTGTATCGACCAAATTTCTACTTCAGAAGTTGTTGAGGTAGGTAAGTAGTCATGTATCTATGTATGTAGCTGTCGGCTGTGTGAACAAACTACATGCGTACTTAAATATTTAATCAACATCTGTTTTGGACATCGACTCAAGCAAGTGAGAAGTGCGACACCTCTTTAATGTGTCACCTCAATGTGTCTTTGATTTATCACATTGTCCTTTTCATTATCTGCTTTTTTTATATCCTTCACTTTTCTCGCCAGCTTGTTTGTCATTGTTTGTGTCTACTATATTTGCTTTTACTTTTGCCTTTTATTTTATTTTTTTCTCGTTTGGTTGTTATTGTGACATTTCTATGCCACGTTGTGATGCTGCTGCTGCTGCTGCTGCGGTGTGGCATCCACTCGACCGCAAGACTGCATTGCGCCAGCGGTGACCACAGCAGGAACTATGGTAATTTGTATAATTCGTGATANAAAACTTTACTACAAATTTGAAGGTCAAGCCATTTCCTTTGATACCACATTTCTTTTTTAATTGACTGAACTGTGAAAATCTAATGTCATTAAAAAATTCCCACGCGTTTTATACATGCGTAATTTTTAAATAGGTGGCAACCCCACTCAAACAAAAAATACAAATTTATTGCACATGCAGAGACCATATCCTTTCACTTGGTACCTCAGTTTTTAGCCAAAAAACGGCGAAGATCTTATAATTTTAAAAAAGTGGCAACCCCACTCAACAAGTAATACAGTTTTGACCATGTAAAAGCCGAGCCCTTTTATTTGACACCTCATTTCTTGTAGTCTAACGAACAGGGTGGATCTAATAATTTTTTAGAAAGGCGGCAACCCTATAGGAATTTAAAGTACTAAAGATGATATTGCTATCGATAGTTTTTGACATTAGCGTGGTCAAAATATCTCGAGTTTCCTTTATACTATGTATAGAAGATAATAATTTTTAAATAGGTGGCAACCCTATTCAAAAAATGAAAGATTTTGACCATGCGAAGGCCAGGCCTTTTCATTTGGTATCTCATTTTGTAATCCAACGAACGGCGAAAATCGTTTAACTTTAATTGGTGGCAACCCTACTCAGAAAAATAATACGTTATTGTAACATGTTACATGTAGAGGCTAAGTCTTTTCGTTTAACAGTGACGGTGCAGAACTAATGCCTACGCTTATTATGATTGACTGCAGTAATTTTATTAACAAGTGGCAACCCTATTAAAAAAACTTATAGAGGCCAGTCCCTTTCATTTGACACCTCATCTTTTGTAATCCAGCGAACGGTGCGGATCTTATAGTTTTTTAGACAAGTGGCAACCCTATTAAAATTATAAGTAAACAAGGCCATACAGAGTATGCTAGAGAAAATCTCGCCAAAATCCGTTCAAA
>NW_016167298.1:0-3853 GCF_001687245.7 Rhagoletis zephyria
ATTTGAGAGTGTTATGAAAGAAAAACTATTTTTCAACATTAAGCAACTTTTTTTGGCCAAATCTCTCATGGTTTTGTCTCTGGAAAATATACCATTACTAATCTTGCGGTTTTTTCTGATGATTGTCTTAACGCTTTTCAGAATGGTCACCAAGTGGACACCATATATACGGACTTTTCTAAAGCATTTGACAGGATCTCCCACAAAATCCTTGTTGCTAAACTCGCCCATTTAGGTTTTCATTCAATGTTACTGCAGTGGATTCAGTCCTACTTAGTGGATAAGACATGTGACTGTTGTCCTAGATGGAGTGTGCTCGAAGTCATTTATATCAACTTCGGGGGTTCTCCAAGGCAGCATTCTTGGCCCATTATTCTTTGTTTTGTTTATTGATGACATTAAGTATTGCTTCTCTTCGGGTAACTTCCTTTTGTATGCTGATGATTTGAAAATTTACTCAGTGCTTAACAGTCTTAATGATTCATTTGTCCTTAAAGCTGAGCTTGATATGGTGCACTCTTGGTTCGTTAAAAATAGACTATTTCTTAATATAAAAAAAATGTCACAAGATTACTTTTAGTAAACTCCATAAGCCCTTGCTCACATCATACCGTATTTCAAACTCGGGTTTAGATCAGGTCAATGAAGTAAAGGATCTAGGTGTTTTGTTTGATGCTAGACTTACGTTCCAAACTCATGTTAACTACATTATTGCAAATTCCTTTGCTATGCTCGCCTTTGTGCGCCGAATCAGTCAATTTCGTGACCCATGTACTCTCAATGTTCTGTATACTGCTTTTATCCGGTCGAAAGTGGAATACGGGGCGTTCATTTGGATACCATATCACCAAAACTACATTAATAGACTAGACTAGAGAATCTGTTCAGAAAGCTTTTGTAAGATATGCTTTGCGTTTTATTGACTTTGCAGAACCAAAACCGTTATATTTCTCGCGCTGTCAATTAATTAACCTCATGACACTGCGAAACAGAAGATTGTTTTTATCTGTTTCTTTTATCGCAGACATTATCTCAGGCAAAATTGATTCCCTGCTTTGCTCGAAAGAATAAATTTCCATGTTCCTAGTAGAAATTTGAGAAGAGCTGCTATTTTTAACGTAAGCTTTAGTTAAACTGTTTATTGCATGAATGCGCCAATTAAGAGAACACTCACCAATTTTAATATGCTTGCAAGTTCTTTAGGCTTAGATTTCTCAATAAAAAGGTCTACTTTTCGTAATGAAATCATTTTATATCTTTGTAATAATCCTCTTAAATCTTTAATCATATTGTAAATTTATGTAATAATTTTAATATACTTTACGACTCTTGTTATTAATAGTCTGTGTTTGATTAGACTAAATAAATAAATAAAGAGGTTTTTGGTTGGATAAAATATTAGCTTTTGTTCAGAGTTCATTAGTTTTGTATATCATTACTTATTGAAAATGTTAGCGTGTATATGTATATGTAAGTAGACAACTATCATTTTTAGCAACAATGACTTTTNTTTATTTCTAAACCTCAGTAGATTGTAATTGCAAATGTGCGCAGCCAAGGTTAGATGCTAGTTTTCAACTAGGTTGTGCAAGTTAGACTTTTTCTCCAAGTGACAGCTTTAAAAAAGTAACCTTGACGGGCACAGGATAGGTTGCCCTCAAACAAGTTCATCTTCTAAGAGCCTGGATGGGCCCCAGAATAATAGTTTCCCTTTGAGAAAATGACTTTTGGGGAAAATTTCCTTAATTGAGAAGTTGAGAATTGAGTGTTGCTGGAAACTTTTTTCTTACAAATCGTCATGACAATCTCTGGAAAGTGACAGCCATACAATAATAAACTATCAGGACACTGGGTATTTTCTCCAAAGTTAAACTTTCTGTATTAGACGTTAGACTGCCTCATGCGAGATTTTCATTTCTGCAGCTGGAGAGCTTCTCTTGAAAAAAGTTGTCTCTCTTAGTTCTCGAGCTGGGTCTAACACTCAACACCCTAATTTGGGCAACTGAACCTGGTAGAGGCTACATATACCTGACAATGATTTCCTTGTCACCACCAAGACGAGCTATGTCAAGCTACTGCGATACAAAGGTCAAAACTATCTGGGCGCTAGGTATGTTTTCCAACCTTAAATCATCTGTAACAGAAATTGTATTTACTCATATGCTAGATATGAGAGTACATTATGCTCTTCAGAGATTCTGTCAGCAATGGTTATCTCTCACAGTGTCTAGGACGGCGTTAGCTGACAATTTCTTGAATTAGTCCAGGTGCTAAGTAGATTTTCCCTTGTGTTTTTATCTTGGCGGCACCAGGGTATAATCTAGCATGCGGAAACCTGAGAAGTATGACCTTGGCGGGAGCATAGTAGATTTTTCTCGAACAGATTTACATTCTTAGAGCCTGGACTGGATTTAGCATGGAAATTTCTAACTGAGATAATTACTTCTGGGTTTGGGGCTGGCTGGCTTTTTCTGGCAAGAGTTTCCTTAATACCGCGAGGTTAAACTTTGGCAAGCGACCACCATACAACGGTAAATTATTAACGTGCTGGGTATGATCTCCAAACCTAAATCTTATACAACAGAACTTGAAACGGCTCTAGTAGGTATGTAAGAAAAAGCCTGCGCAATTATCTTTCGATACTCGACAGAAAGTTGTAAAATTTTTCTCCTAGGTGCAATGTTTCTTTTATAATGTTTCCGTTATTACGTTCTACAATGACAATTATTAAATTTAAAGAAAAAACAATTACTTAATTTTTATTCATACAGCCCAATCGTTCTTTGTCACCCCATAAAGGCGAGAAAAAGGCAGTTTTAGCCCGGAAACACTGCACCATATTTCAGAGGGGGCCTACATAATAAATCGAAAGCATTCGAGGCTACATACAATTTCAGGATAGACCTTGTTCAGAAATGTAGGAAAGGGCATATAAAGAATCTCTTCAAAGGGACCTCTGAGCATTTGACAGGTCATTAGACGGAAGCTGTCCGGAATCAATGAAATTTATGTTTTGTTGTAGTGAACTACCAGTAATCGGTACAGCTATGCAATTTTTGCCCAACACAGAAAACGAGGTAGCGGTAGTTTAAACATTGGGCTCAGTTAAAAATTGTTAAATAGTTGGAAAACGAATCTCGCGTCTCACCTTCGGCTCGATAACTTGGACATTCTGTAGCATAACGGAGCCTTCGTTATCCAATGTGCTGTACATTCACTGTAAATTCGAAATCTAGACCATTATGAAAGAGAGCATATCTCTCCTTTAGAGAATGGGCTTCACCACATTTGTTTCGCGTTTTCTACAGTTGCATTTATTCTTCAAAGTGATCTATAAATATACACTTCAAACATTTATAAAATATTTGCTTTTAAAAACTTTAAATAAGCCTTTTATATAAAAATCTATTTTACCCCTGTAGAGGTAAACTTATTGCAAATTTACTTGAAAAACTCCTTTTTAAATGCTTGTTAGATCAGATTTGAACTACTAAAGCAGTGTCCATTCAATTTGCAAAATAAAAGCAAATCATCTCGTTTTAATTTTCTTTTCTCGTTTGCTTTAAAAATACTTGGAAGTATGAGTAATATCGATACTTTTTTCCAAATATGAATACTGGCATCGATTCTTCTTTAGAATATTCTAAATGATTACTGGTATCGATACTTTCCAAAAAGTTCTATCACTACGAATTAATACAAGGTCATAGCGGGAGCACAACAACTACTCTAGAAAATTATACGCACAATGACAAGCATAAACAAAAGTTCAAAAAACACATAATTTTTGACAATAAGAACAATTCGCAATGATATCAACGAGCAGCTTTGCTAAATCTAATTAGATTTTTTT
>NW_016167298.1:3878-21841 GCF_001687245.7 Rhagoletis zephyria
GCTGATGATTTGAAAATTTACTCAGTGATTAAAAGTCTTAATGATTCATTTGTCCTTAAAGCTGAGCTTGATATGGTGCACTCTTGGTGCGTTAAAAACAGACTATTTCTTAATATAAACAAAATGTCACAAGATTACTTTTAGTAAACTCCATGAGCCCTTGCTCACATCATACCGTATTTCAAACTCGGTTTTAGATCAGGTTAATGAAGTAAAGGATCTAGGTGTTTTGTTTGATGCTAGACTAACGTTCCAAACTCATGTTAACTACATTATTGCAAATTCCTTTGCTATGCTCGCCTTTGTGCGCCGAATCAGTCAATTTCGTGCCCCATGTACTCTCAATGTTCTGTATACTGCTTTTATCCGGTCGAAAGTGGAATACGGGGCGTTCATTTGGATACCATATCACCAAAACTACATTAATAGACTAGACTAGAGATTCTGTTCAGAAAGCTTTTGTAAGATATGCTTTGCGTTTTATTGACTTTGCAGAACCAAAACCGTCATATTTCTCACCCTGTCAATTAATTAACCTCATGACACTGCGAAACAGAAGATTGTTTTTATCTATTTCTTTTATCGCAGACATTATCTCAGGAAAAATTGATTCCCTGCTTTGCTCGAAAGAATAAATTTCCATGTTCCTAGTAGAAATTTGAGAAGAGCCGCTATTTTTAACGTAAGTTTTAGTAAAACTGTTTATTGCATGAATGCGCCAATTAAGAGAACACTCACCGATTTTAATATGCTTGCAAGTTCTTTAGGCTTAGATTTCTCAATACCAAGGTCTAATTTTCGTAATGAAATCATTTTATATCTTTGTAATAATCCTCTTAAATCTTGAATCATATTGTAAATTTATGTAATAATTTTAATATACTTTATGACTCTTGTTATTAATAGTCTATGTTTGATTAGACTAAATAAATAAATAAATAAAAAGGTTTTTGGTTGGATAAAATATTAGCTTTTGTTCAGAGTTTATTGGTTTTCTATATCATTACTTATTGAAAATGTTAGCGTGTATATGTATATGTAAGTAGACAACTACCATTTTTAGCAACAATGACTTTTTTCAGCTCTGTTTTAGCCCTTTTGTTAAAGGAACTTGGCTACCACTAAAAATGATTGGCGGCAACACTGGCCAGGACAGTATGGCTGCAGTCCAAAACGTCAAAATACAAAGCATCAGTCTCTTTTATTTCTAAACCTCAGTAGATTGTAATTGCAAATGTGCGCAGCCAAGGTTAGATGCTAGTTTTCAACTAGGTTGTGCAAGTTAGACTTTTTCTCCAAGTGACAGCTTTAAAAAAGTAACCTTGACGGGCACAGTTCAAACAAGTTCATCATCTTCCCTTTGAGAAAATGACTTTTGGGGAAAATTTCCTTAATTGAGAAGTTGAGAATTGAGTGTTGCTGGAAACTTTTTTCTTACAAATCGTCATGACAATCTCTGGAAAGTGACAGCCATACAATAATAAACTATCAGGACACTGGGTATTTTCTCCAAAGCTAAACTTTCTGTATTAGACGTTAGACTGCCTGTAGCACGCAAGAACTCATGCGAGATTTTCATTTCTGCAGCTGGAGAGCTTCTCTTGAAAAAAGTTGTCTCTCTTAGTTCTCGAGCTGGGTCTAACACTCAACACCCTAATTTGGGCAACTGAACCTGGTAGAGGCTACATATACCTGACAATGATTTCCTTGTCACCACCAAGACGAGCTATGTCAAGCTACTGCGATACAAAGGTCAAAACTATCTGGGCGCTAGGTATGTTTTCCAACCTTAAATCATCTGTAACAGAAATTGTATTTACTCATATGCTAGATATGAGAGTACATTATGCTCTTCAGAGATTCTGTCAGCAATGGTTATCTCTCACAGTGTCTAGGACGGCGTTAGCTGACAATTTCTTGAATTAGTCCAGGTGCTAAGTAGATTTTCCCTTGTGTTTTTATCTTGGCGGCACCAGGGTATAATCTAGCATGCGGAAACCTGAGAAGTATGACCTTGGCGGGAGCATAGTAGATTTTTCTCGAACAGATTTACATTCTTAGAGCCTGGACTGGATTTAGCATGGAAATTTCTAACTGAGATAATTACTTCTGGGTTTGGGGCTGGCTGGCTTTTTCTGGCAAGAGTTTCCTTAATACCGCGAGGTTAAACTTTGGCAAGCGACCACCATACAACGGTAAATTATTAACGTGCTGGGTATGATCTCCAAACCTAAATCTTATACAACAGAACTTGAAACGGCTCTAGTAGGTATGTAAGAAAAAGCCTGCGCAATTATCTTTCGATACTCGACAGAAAGTTGTAAAATTTTTCTCCTAGGTGCAATGTTTCTTTTATAATGTTTCCGTTATTACGTTCTACAATGACAATTATTAAATTTAAAGAAAAAACAATTACTTAATTTTTATTCATACAGCCCAATCGTTCTTTGTCACCCCATAAAGGCGAGAAAAAGGCAGTTTTAGCCCGGAAACACTGCACCATATTTCAGAGGGGGCCTACATAATAAATCGAAAGCATTCGAGGCTACATACAATTTCAGGATAGACCTTGTTCAGAAATGTAGGAAAGGGCATATAAAGAATCTCTTCAAAGGGACCTCTGAGCATTTGACAGGTCATTAGACGGAAGCTGTCCGGAATCAATGAAATTTATGTTTTGTTGTAGTGAACTACCAGTAATCGGTACAGCTATGCAATTTTTGCCCAACACAGAAAACGAGGTAGCGGTAGTTTAAACATTGGGCTCAGTTAAAAATTGTTAAATAGTTGGAAAACGAATCTCGCGTCTCACCTTCGGCTCGATAACTTGGACATTCTGTAGCATAACGGAGCCTTCGTTATCCAATGTGCTGTACATTCACTGTAAATTCGAAATCTAGACCATTATGAAAGAGAGCATATCTCTCCTTTAGAGAATGGGCTTCACCACATTTGTTTCGCGTTTTCTACAGTTGCATTTATTCTTCAAAGTGATCTATAAATATACACTTCAAACATTTATAAAATATTTGCTTTTAAAAACTTTAAATAAGCCTTTTATATAAAAATCTATTTTACCCCTGTAGAGGTAAACTTATTGCAAATTTACTTGAAAAACTCCTTTTTAAATGCTTGTTAGATCAGATTTGAACTACTAAAGCAGTGTCCATTCAATTTGCAAAATAAAAGCAAATCATCTCGTTTTAATTTTCTTTTCTCGTTTGCTTTAAAAATACTTGGAAGTATGAGTAATATCGATACTTTTTTCCAAATATGAATACTGGCATCGATTCTTCTTTAGAGTATTCTAAATGATTACTGGTATCGATACTTTCCAAAAAGTTCTATCACTACGAATTAATACAAGGTCATAGCGGGAGCACAACAACTACTCTAGAAAATTATACGCACAATGACAAACATAAACAAAAGTTCAACAAACACATAATTTTTGACAATAAGAACAATTCGCAATGATATCAACGAGCAGCTTTGCTAAATCTAATTAGATTTTTTTTGTTTGCACAACATATGTGCATATTAGGGATGTTTCGAATCTGGAAACATTAAAAAATTTGAATTTTAAGCTCAATTGAAGGCCTATCTTAAAGAAAAACGAGCTCATCTCGGTGAAAATCCTCTCGACTGGTGGAAAACTAAACTAAAATACGACAAATTTACAGATCTGGCCCGCAAATATTTGAGCGCTCCACCCGCCAGCGTTCCAAGTGAGCAATTGTTCAGTGTAGTCAGCCTTATATACGAGCCTCTAAGAAATCGGCTTAGTTACGCAGGTGGCGTCGCATGAAGATGGAGCGCACCAGCGTAAAGTTAATGTAACGAACATAAGAAGAAATAAAAGACACAGTGGTTTCAGTGCAATTAAATTAAAAGTCGTTTTATTTGTAAATATCGATGAGTTTGAACAGTGTGGCACACAAGAGTTGGCTTACCGAACGTGGTGTGATAGTTGACGTGATCTCCTTGCTGTCTTCTAAGAAGTGAGAAATTGCTAACAAAACGAAAAGGAATGTAGCCCACTGCACAGTAACTTTCGTTAAGTTTCCCCTCAACTAAGTTACCGTACAGTGGGGCTCATTGTTAGCGGCTGGAAAGTTAGCCGTAACTTATATATGTGTTTGTGTGCTCTTACATGAAATGACAAAAACGCGTATTAGGGTGGTGCAATATGTTTAGGTCGCGGACCTAAACATACCGGCCCCCTTGCGGTAAGCAAGCTGTGAAAAAAAGGGGTGTGGATCTGCTTATTCGCCCACGCTTTCGTCGCGACCGGCTCATCTGGGACTGTGGAGAAAAGGACATCGTTAATTGAAACAGACGTGGTTTGGAATTTCAATGCACTTTTTTATTTAGATTTTGAGGTGTGTGTGTGTGTGATGAGGGTGTATGTACGTGTGGTTTTGTTTTCTTAATATCTACGTTTATAGTTGGCAGGCTCCCGAAACAACCAGGCCGTATATGGTCGCCTGGACCAGCAGGCCACCCACAGTAGACGGGGGGGTCCCGCTCACCATCATCTCCGCATGCAAATCGAGGCCTAGTGTGAGGCGTATTGGTGACGCGCGAAAGAATTGCGGATCCGCCAATCGCATGTACTGGAAGGGGGCCGCAACCTTAGGGTCCAGGTTCGACGGTGGACTCAGGCATATATGGTGGTCCAGCACGACTGCTTGTGTCGTAATGCGGTCGGAGCTGCCGTATCTTCCTCGCACGGTGAGCGTGCAACGCTGCAGACGTCCTGATCCGTTGCGTTCCAGTTGGAGATCTCTCACCAGTTCCGAATCAACCAATGAGTTCGGTGCGCAAGGGTCAATCATTGCGCGGACCAAATGAAGGCGGCCCCTTGCTTCAATCCGGCGTTGATATGGCGCTTTGCGCTAGGCGGCCTGTTCGGAAGCCGGTCGGTGGACCGCGTTGTAAGGCACGACTATTAACGTTGCTGTCGTTTGTGCGAGTTTTGTGGTATGGTGCTGATTTGCGTAGCCTAGATGATCGCTTAGACGAGCGGAAAGTACGAGTTTCCGCGCCGTCGCGTCGTTTTGGGTTGCATTGCGAACGTGATGACGGGCGGAAAGGACTGGTTTCCGCGCCGCCGTGTTGCCGCCAGTTGTGTTGTTGACGCGTTTGCGAGCGGAAAGAACCAGTTTCCGCGTCGCGCCGGTTGTATTGTTGACGCGTTTGCGAGTGGAAAGAAGGAGTTTCCGCGTCGCGCCAGTTGTGGTGTGTACGCGTTGGCGAGCGGAAAGAACGAGTTTCCGCGTCGCCCGCGCGTGGTGGTAACTAGTCTAACGGTCTCGGTGTGCCAGGTATAGAGTTGCGCTTTTGTCGCTCATGTGGGGAAGAGTCTGTCCTCTCTAACCCCTCCAACTCCTCCTCTTCGACCTGCTGCGCCCACGACTGCGTCTGCTCCGTAACGTCGATAGAGAGTGCCCCGTCCGAGCTCTCGCCGTCGTTGATCGCGTTCGCTGGTTGCCTTTGGTCTTCGCAGTCATCGAGATGAAGCGAGGTGTGATGCTTTTCGAGACATCGGTGGCATCGATTCGTGCTGCTGCACATGTCGAAGCGGTGAAACGGCGAGATGCAGTATGGGCAACATTTATGCAGCAGGACTGCACGCAGCCTTGCTTCGACCGCTTTGCCGCGGTAAAGGGGGCATAGTCGAATGCCATGCGCTCCGCCGCATAACCGGCACAGAACCGTAAATTTATCAGCGCGTTCTTCCGCATGTGTAAATGAGTCTCGTAGTTATGCCCGTAGATGTAAAAAGTTACGTACTATTAGTTTTGGGTTGGGTGGCAAGTGGCGAATATATGCGTATGTCTCGTGAAAGCACATTTTATATATACGTGTGATATACTTATGTACATATATATATATACTATTTGTTTATTTATTTAACTTGTTTTGACTTGGCGAAGTTCAAAACTGGGCCAATTCAGTATTTCAGTCTCCGCGTACTTGTGCGGTATTAAGTATAGACTAATGGTCTTACTCCTACAAAAAAAATAGACTTACAGAGCTCTACAAAGTGGCGTTTTTATAAAAAAGTTTCAATTTAAAAAGCGGTTAAAGTCTTCTTTATTTTCTATGACTTTGAGCGTAAGGTTTCGTGTTTGGGTATAAAAGAGATCTGTGGAAGGTGACCATCGTTATAAGATTTTATTCCATTACATTTGTTGCCATTTGCTTTTGCATCGAACAGACCTTTATGTAGTACAAATTTTTCGATCACTATTTCCCCGAACACACCGTGAAATTTGTAGTCTCGTAAAAGGTGTAATTTGTGGTTTTGTGGTGAGTTTCACCACTTGGCCTGGCACGGCGAAAGAGAATTTCCTCACTATGGGTTCGAGACCGGGCTAAGCCAGTAAATACTACAACATCAGTGTTGCCAGGTAGAAAACTAAGTAAGTATGAACAGTTTTTAATGCACATAGTGAAGTTGCAGTTTGAGAAGAAAGAAATGAAGATTAAACTGTGATTTTATTCCTATTAAAAATATTTTGTTAAAGGAAATACGAATTTTTAAAAATTCGTACAACAAAGTAAAACTTTTTATTCTTATATACAGCAATCAGAAGCTAGCATAAATGAAAAAGAAACAAAAGGCTTCCTGGTTCTGTTTATTAAAATTTTTTACATGTTGACGATTTTTACATGCAAAAGGCGCTTTTTGATAACCACACTAACGCTTTCTCACTACAATCACCTGGCAACACTGTACAGCATGCACCACAAAATACATTTTTTTTCTCGCCGTTTATTATCAACTTGTGCAACTGACAACCAGATGGTGCCGCTTGCCATACACAAGGCGAATTTATATAAGGTGGTGTTACTAGCTCAGCTGATTTTGTGTATGTGTTTCGCCGCACGGCTTCTGTAGCTCGTTTCTGTAACAATTCTCTACCAAGGCGAATTGAGATATGAATTCGCCGCTCTGTTCTCTACTGCTAATTAGTAGGTGAGAGTGACGTATTTTCTCTACCAGTAGAGAAATAATTGGTAGAGAAAAGTTACAGAAACGGGCTACTGATATCAAATTGAAAAATTTTGTTTGAATTTCTACACACACTCTTACAGATTTTGACAGTTTATGCCGCCAAAGCAAAAACAAAATACATGTAAATTTTTGTTTTTGTGCTCCTGCTATCACCTTATATTAATTCGCCTTGTCCATACATTTATGAAGGCTCGCATTTCGCCCAATCACGTATGTCAAACTTTGAGCTAATCGTATGTCAAAGTTTTGACACAGCAATAACTTCCTGAATGACTGAAAATTTCATTCTGGATTTGGCACGTGGTAAGTTTGGTNAAGTGGCAACCATCTAAAGAAGGAGAAATCAGCTGACACGGAAAAATCTAAATTCCGCAGATTTCTGCGCTACGGGCTACAACTACAGAAAAATTCTGCGGTATTGAGTTTTCATTTACATGGCGCTTTGGTAAGACAGATCGTGTCAGCTGACTCGGGTTTAGGACCGGTAGGTTTACGTTCTTGACTAATTTCAGCTTAAATTATTAGTGTTCTTCAATTAATTTCATTACAGGAAAATGTTGAGACTGTTGGGACGAGATATATTGAACTCACAACTACGCATTTTAGATCACCGGTCGTTTTCAAATGGATAATTTGCTTAATGAAGTGCAACGAGTGCGAAATAGAAAATCTTTTCCGAGTGACGGAAATTAGGGGCTATCTAAATACGATTTGTTTGGACGCTCTGCTATTTTGAGCACAAGACATTTGGGACAACGTCATCGAGAAGTAAATGATGTATTTCTTGGTGTAGAAGAGTTGCTTAACAAACTCCAATCGGGGGAAAAGGGATCGTGAGGAACGTGACGAGAAGGTAAAGAATTTCGAAGTCGACTTCTGAACACAAATACGAACGCATTAGGAACTCTTCCGAGGAAAAAGCGTAAGAGATTGATGAACTTTACTCCGATTTACAAATCAAATTGAACATTTCTAAATAAAAATTGCAGTATTCGGTTTAAGCATGTCGAAAGATAGTATCGCTGATACCCGAGTATGAGTGCGACCTTCTTTGAAATTGTTGCAGCTTAACGATCAAAAATAAGGAGAGTATTACCGAGATTCCCGAACACATTTCAAAAATTTTAAAAAGCGAATGGTTGTGACATCAATAATTTAATTGTCGCTAGCTGTTTCGACATTGTCATTTACATAGCGTGTTGCGGAAAAAGTCCGTAGACGTCCAGCGAGATCAGCCAGTGAAGTGATTCCATCAAACCAGACTAGAAAGACAACATAAAGATGACACAACGGGCACCTAATAAAAACCTTGTCGGCAGATTGGTAAACAGCCTTAAGAGCAAGGAGTTTCGTGATTATTTAATGAGCACACATTTTTGGGGGCCAGTGGCTAATTGGGGAATTCCGCTTGCAGCAGTTGCAGATTTTAAAAAGGGATCCGAAATTCATCTCCGGCAGGATGACTCTTGCCCTAACACTCTACTCGTGCGTGTTTATGCGTTTCGCCTGGCAGGTAGAACCAACTGCTTTTTGCTTGCCATTTAACAAACGCCACAGCTCAGGCAGTTCAAGGTGTACGTTTTGTAAAATACGAATTTTTAGATAAGAGGCACACAGCGTAAAAGACATATAAGAACGTACAGTGCAGGTGCTACTACAATGAGCCGCTGTTATATTAAAGTTATAGTTAAATTCAAATTCAAGTGTACAAAAACTAGCACAAATGGAAAATCGAGCCTTAGCGGCTCATGCGCTTAGTAATGAATCCATTCTTAACTTTAAGCGCCTCACACACTTACGCGTGCTCTATGCTTACATGTGTTCGTGTAAATAATTTCCAAAATATTAGATCAGCTCTGTTAATAATCGAATATGCCTCTTAGGGTATAATTATCTAAAGGAGTTACTATCGAAAACAATGTAAATAATAACATATTTAAAACTCAGAGATGACCGTACCAGCCTTGTTAATCTACACTTTCTTTTAGATAAATTTTAGTACTTTTAGGTATTTAAAGATCTACAACTGTACAACAAGTGCAATATCAGAAAATAAAAAACTAAACTATCTTGACATGAATAGCAAATTTGAAGATAAATCATGAAATTCCAAAATTGAAGTTAAATCAGATGAAACAATAAAACTGCAAAAAAATCGATTTAAAACTCCTGCGACACATCAAAGATGACGCAAAATTTGACGTATCTAAACCAAAACCTAAATTGATAAATTACTCTAAAGATAATGACATCGAACTTGTCAACTCGTCCGAATATTTACATTTATTTGATCTACAGTGGCTCGCTTTGTGGTTAGCAAAACTACGTAAATATAAAGGTTTAAACGTTTTTCTACCCAATGTTTTAGAAGATTACGCTCTGGTGTTGCCAAATAATGCGATCATTGAAAGGAACCCAGAGCTTGAGGCACGTTGTCCGCGATTACGCGAACACCCACAAAATTAAGACTACTTAAAACATGACAAAAAATGTAGACTCAAGCCTTAAGTACGTATCCAAAGATACTATATCGTATCAAGTGAAAGCCATAAATAGTCAAATGATAACAGTTTTGCAATTTATATTTTCCGTGGCTACAGGTTTTGTATTCGGATTACGTCTAGTTATGGGAATATTTTGTGCTCTTGTAATTGGTGTTGCAGAAATATATTTCCTTCAAAAAAAACTAAATGAAGAAGAAAAGGCGATTTCTTTCAAGAAATCGACCGAACCCATTCGTTTTTCAAGCCATTCAGGTGCAACAGAAACGTGTCTTAACCCAGACTATTTTTGCCCCATCACACGCAACTAGACAATGCTACTCAAGGTGTAGATGAAAATGATTTCATCTGGAGGCAATATACTGTCCAGCTTAATTAACCAACGATACACTCTCAAGGGCGCCCAACGTCGTATTCACGCTATCGGCAACACATTAGGCCTTTCTAATCACACTATGAAGTTAATAGAACGACGCTTTGTCGAGGATAAATATGTAATTTTGGCCGGTATGGGTATTACGCTGTTGGTCATGTATTTTGAGTATAATAGCAGTAAGTTAATATGTAACCTAATTTTTCATGTTAAACATAGTTTGCATTACGAGTGAGTCGAATTCTTCCTTAAGATCGATGTGTTTAAATTATATGGAAACAACTCAATAAATACATTTTCAGATTCGCAGCTATGAACGCTTCACGGTTTGGAAAATCCACTACTTAACCACATCAAATCTCATAAAGGATCGAGTACACAACAACATCATCAGCGGGCACACATCGATCCCAAGCCGTATAAATGTGAGTAATTAAAAAAACTAAGTTTTCATATTTCGTTGTTTACTAATGGCCTTGTTCATGAAAAATAAGTTAAAGTGTTCCTTATTTTTTATGAATTTGGGTATAAGTAATTTACCGGTAGATACATATGGTCATATACAGGCTGCATTTCTTATCTCATTCTGAACGTTTGGAATAAACTGTTTTGTCTACTTATTCGTTAGAACGTTCCTGATGACATGTTAACGTATATTTCAAACGCATTCTGTTTATTCCGGCAGTGAAATGGGATTATCGGGAATGTATAAAGAAACGCAGCCACAATGTGGCTGTTATATCAAAAATGGCATGATAAAAAATGTTAGTAATTCTTGTGTAAAGATTGCTGCTGGCTCATTTTTGCTCGAGCATGCGAATTCGCACCTATGTAGTTATTTATTGTATTTTCGTTTGCATACATACCCCCGCAAACCATTTTTTTTCGAGTATTCTGAATTGTAGAGACATTTTAAGGAATTCGTAAAGAAAGGTCTCATCCGATTCTGTGCCGAATTTTCTAACATGGGATAAACTGTGAACACTTCGCTCTTTTTTTTTGTTTTTTTTTTTACGCAAATTCGGAAGAAACTAGGTAAAGCAATGAAAATAATGCTGCTATGTGAAGAATTGCGTCAGAATCCTCTTTACTTTTCGTACAGAAACCTCTTCACGAGTGCACATAACCCTTTTTGAAGTTAAGCGATAAACCAAAATATCGCTACCGAAATGATTAAAGATTTTATTAAGATTTCGGGAACTTTGGTTTATATACACAGGCATAACTACGAGGAAAGTATGAAAATACTGGACCTATACATATACTACCTATATATACATACATATATTACGGGCGTACATATTTCCTCTCTTCTTAAACACTGCAGTTCTAATCAGTGAATTTGGACTAAGAAAATTAGAACAAATTTCGCCATCTCTATAAATTTTGAACGTATGACTTTGATCATGTGTTAAAAGATCTCAGATGGTCGGTTCCGTGTTACCAGATCGACCCAGGGCTCCTGGGTAAGAACCATCACCTTTTTTTGTGTTAATATATCTCACTGATATAATCGCCGTTTGTAATGATGCTTATGCTATAACGAGAGAACTTCCGGTAGGTACGCATGTTTAACCATGCGCTCTGAGATTTGGGATGATGCAAGGTGAAGAGAAGTGGAATAGATGGGTTTCTTTTGTGAAGTGGAATGAAGAGTAGGTAAGAAGTTTACTGCGAGGTTGTGCTGTTCTCATTGTAGGGCGGAAGTGGGACCAATTTTGCAATTGGCCTTCTGATTTCTCCCTTAGCTGTTTCGATGTCGACTACTCTTACTCGGTTGTCGGAACCTGGGTGTAGCTTGACTATTCTCCCCAATCTCCATTCGTTTGGTGACAGGTTTTCCTCTTTAACGACGACAAGGTCTCCTAGCTTTAAGTTGGTTTTTAGATGTTTCCACTTGATGCGTTTCTGCATTTCGGTGAGGTATTCCATTTTCCATCTCCTACAGAATGTCTGGTGCAGGGCCTTCAGTTTCTGCCATCGATTTACGATTGAGGCAGGACTTTCGTTTACATTGATTTCGGGTGGGGCAAGAAGATGCCCGCCGACTAGGAAATGACCTGGGGTAAGCGGCTCCAGGTCAGACGGTTCGTTTGAAGAGCGGCTTAGTGGTCGTGAGTTGAGACAAGACTCAATACGGCATAAGAGTGTGCTGAACTCTTCAAAAGTATATTTGTGGTCGGACGCAACCTTTTTAAAGTGGGTTTTGAAACTTTTCACCCCAGCTTCCCACAAACCGCCCATGTGAGGGGCCGCAGCGGGTATGAAATGCCACCCTAAGGTTTGATGGCTGTATTTAGTGAGGGTGCTATTGCGTGCCTCAGCTAAAAATGCCTTAAATTCCGCTCGTAAAGATCGTGAGGCTCCGACAAAGTTAGTACCATTGTCGGAGTAAACATTTTTTGGGCATCCTCGTCTAGCAACAAATCTTGCGAAAGCGACTAGAAAGGACGCGGTGCTAAGGTCGCTGGTAGCTTCAAGGTGAATGGCTTTCGTCGAGAAGCAGACGGAAATACACACCTAGCCTTTTGACATGCGACATCCTCTGCCCCGGTAGGACTTGATGTCGAACGGGCCGGCGAAATCCACCCCCGTGTTTGTGAATGCATGGGAAAAAGTTGTGCGTTCTTTGGGAAGGATTCCCATAAGTTGAGTTTGCGACCGTTTCTTGTGGATCGTGCAGACCTTGCATATGACGGACCGTATCAAGTTTTTCACCCTGGGAATCCAATACTGCGATCGGATGAGTCGCAGCATCAGCTGGTTTTCTCCGTGCACGGAAATTTTATGGATAAACTAGACAAAGAGACGGGACAACCTACAACCATATGGAAGAATGATAGGATGACGTCCATTGTAGTACAGATCGCAAGATGCGCTCAGACGACCACCAGCCCTCAGAATCTCATCTTTGTCGGTGAACGGGTTAAGAAGCAGGATTTCACTTTTTCCGTCGATGGATTTTCCAGATTTTAACCTTATATATTCTTCGCTGTAATATTGTTTTTGACAAATTGTTATTAAGCGTTGTGTCGTTGTTTTAATTTCGTTGGCCGAAATTGAACGAGACTCCGCTTTAAAGGAAGATTTCGTTTTGGGATTGATTCTTTGATAGAATCTCATAATATAATATATAACTCTCAAAGCCCGGGACAAATCAGAAAATCGATCGAGAATGTCGTGAAAGTCTTTTACTTTTGTTGTTGCATGAACATGCACCCTTTTTCCTTCAATGGTTGTGTCAAAGTCCGATTCTTGTGCTAGCCACCTCGAATAGTCTTCTTGTAACCAAGAAGGACCTTGCCACCACAAGGAGTTGTTGACTAGATCACTCGCCGAGAGTCCTCTGCTGGTTAGATCCGCTGGGTTTGAGGCCGAATCCACGTGGCGCCAATTTTTGTTTCCTACCTTGTCTACTAGCTTTGTTATCCTGTGGGCAACAAATGTTGACCACGAACACGGAGGTTTTCGAATCAAAGCTAAAACTATCGTTGAATCCGTCCACAAATTCACCTTCAAATGAGCAAGGCTAAGGTTTTCAACGACAGTTTCAATTGTTTCGGCCAGTAACACTGCACCACACAACTCCAATCGGGTGAATATTGTTTTGACCGGCGCTACCCTTATCCTCAGTCTGAACCCTTAGAAAAACTGTCGCCGCGTATGCCTTTTCCGAAGCATCGCTAAAACCATGTATTTCCACATTATCGGTTTGCGTGAAATATACCCATCTTGGTATGCGGATGTTGTTTAATTCCGCGTAATCATGTGTAAATGCTTGCCAACGATCCCAGGTATTTGGAGATACGGTTTCGTCCCAACCTGTTCCTTCTAACCAAATATTCTGCATAATGACCTTGGGGACGATTTAAACCGGTGCAAGCCAACCCAGTGGATCGAACAGTTTGGCGATGGCTGAAAGTATTGCCCTCTTTGTAATAATGCTACTATTTTCAATTGGTTTCGCTATAAAGTAGAAGTAATCGGAATGGGCGTTCCATCTGATGCCCAAAGCCTTTACTGCACTGGTATCTTCAAACTCTAAGAAATCTTCACTAAGTAAATGACCTTTTGGTATTCCTTGAAGTATTTTGCTAGAGTTTGAAGTCCATTTTCGTAATGGCAACCCGGCTGAATTTAGCACCTGTGATATCTCTTCTCGAGCTGTTATCGCAGCTTCGACGCTATGTCCCCCGGCGAGTACGTCGTCAACATACCTACATTTTCGCAAAATGTCAGATGCGATTGGATGAGAGCTCTCCACATCATCAGAGAGCTGGTGTAATGTCCTTATCGCGAGGTAAGGAGCACAGTTTATGCCAAATGTCACGGTTTTTAATTCGTACAAACTGATCGGATCTTTTGGGCAATTACGAAAAACTATTCGCTGATATTTTGTTTGATTTTGATTTACCCAAATTTGTCGATACATCTTTTCTATATCGCTGTTGAATACGTATTTGTACAGTCTCCAACGTAGTATAAGAATGGGTAAATCGGCCTGAAGTACTGGGCCTGGAAGAAGGACATCATTCAAACTCATGCCATTAGCGGTTGGGCATGATGCGCTGAATACAACCCTGACCTTTGTAGTGGTGCTTTCTTCCTTTAAAACGGCGTGGCGAGGTAAAAAATAACAGTCCGTTGAATCTGGTAAAATGTTTTTATTGATTTTTGACATATGTGCTAGTGTCTCGTACTCTGATACAACCCGGTTGTACTCTGTTTGAAGGACAGGCTTTTTCGCTAGTCGCGTCTCGTTCCGGTAGAACTGAGAGCATGCACTTTTTAGCGAAGGTCCTAAGCACACATTTTTCTTAAAATCCCGTTTAAAAGGTAGAGACACAATGTATTTTCCATCTGTATTTCGTGTCGTAGTTGCTTTGAAGAGCTCTTCGCAGTATTTATCTTCTTCGTTGATTCCTTTTTTCTTTGGGACATCCTCCAGCTCCCAAAATGCAGCTAGCTGCTTGTCCAGCGTGACTTCGTTAAAATACGATACGATATTGTTGGTTGGACTGACTGAATCCGCGCGACCAGTTAATATCCAACCGAACGCGGTCTCTTGCGCGAGAAGCGTATTTAATACGTTCTTCCTCATTCCGCTTAAAATTTTTTGCGGGTAGATATCTCCTCCTAAGACAAGGTCAACTGGCTCATTGACGAAGAATCTTTTGTCCGCCAAGACCAAGTCTGGGAACGATTGCCGCGTCATTGCGCTTATCTGACAAGTCGGAAGATCCCCGGTTAATTGTGGTAAAACCAGCACAATTGCTTCTATATTAATTAACGGGTCTGTGGGTGACCGAAGTTGAATAGCACACGCTTCTTTTACCTGCGCAGATAAAGAGTTATTGATGCCCGAAACTTGGGCATGCAAGCGTTTTGATGGCAGGTTGATTCTCCGTTTGAGTCTCTCAGTAATGAACGAGCACGAGAACCAGAATCTATAAGCGCTCTAGCCGAAAAATGTATACCATTATAGTGTATGTTAACCCGTGCTGTTCCCAATAGAACTCCTTTACGTATATTTTNGTAAAATGTTTTTATTGATTTTTGACATATGTGCTAGTGTCTCGTACTCTGATACAACCCGGTTGTACTCTGTTTGAAGGACAGGCTTTTTCGCTAGTCGCGTCTCGTTCCGGTAGAACTGAGAGCATGCACTTTTTAGCGAAGGTCCTAAGCACACATTTTTCTTAAAATCCCGTTTAAAAGGTAGAGACACAATGTATTTTCCATCTGTATTTCGTGTCGTAGTTGCTTTGAAGAGCTCTTCGCAGTATTTATCATCTTCGTTGATGCCTTTTTTCTTTGGGACATCCTCCAGCTCCCAAAATGCAGCTAGCTGCTTGTCCAACGTGACTTCGTTAAAATACGATACGATATTGTTAGTTGGACTGACTGAGTCCGCGCGACCAGTCAGTATCCAACCGAACACGGTCTCTTGCGCGAGAAGCGTATTTAATACGTTCTTCCTCATTCCGCTTAAAATTATTTGCGGGTAAATATCTCCTCCTAAGACCAGGTCAACTGGCTCATTGACGAAGAATCTTTTGTCCGCCAAGACCAAGTCTGGGAACGATTGCCGCGTCATTGCGCTTATCTGACAAGTCGGAAGATCCCCGGTTAATTGTGGTAAAACCAGCACAATTGCTTCTATATTAATTAACGGGTCTGTGGGTGACCGAAGTTGAATAGCACACGCTTCTTTTACCTGCGCAGATACAGAGTTATTGATGCCCGAAACTTGGGCATGCAAGCGTTTTGATGGCAGGTTGATTCTCCGTTTGAGTCTCTCAGTAATGAACGAGCACTCAGAACCAGAATCTATAAGCGCTCTAGCCGAAAAATGTATACCATTATAGTGTATGTTTACGCGTGCTGTTCCTAACAAAACTCCTTTACTTGTATTTGCGTAACAAGAATTTACATTTGTAGCCGATTTGATGTTTCCTTTTTCAGATTCGCGTCTTGATTGAGCCTGGTTTGGAGTAGATTCTACGTCACCCGATGGATCAGTTGTTGCTTTTGGGTGAATTGGCATATGGAGCAACTTGTGACGTCTTGAATGACAAGTGCTGCAGTTAAATGAGCTGGTAAATCTTGAGACTGTGTGCTCAGCAGATAGACAATTCCAGCAACTGCGAATGCTCTTCACGTAATCTACTCGCTCCGCCGGCTTTAGACGCAAAAATCTGTCGCACTTTGATAGCTTGTGTGCATTGCTGTTGCACATTTTACATGTTGCCTTTGCTACACAGGCTTGAAAGGCGCCAAGCTTTTTTGCAGGCGTCTCTGCAGAAGTCCGAGAGCTTGATGGTTTAGGTTTCGAAGCTATATCTCCCCTAAGACAATTATTAATGTCGCGTTGCAGTTTCCTGATGGAGCTACCGCATTCACTCTCAACTGCGTTTAAAGTAAATAATACTATTTCCTTGGCCTTCCCCTGAGTTTTTTTGCCGGAGGTGATACAGGTTCTCAACTGGGGTAAGGCGCTTATTTAGAATGTATATAGCCGTAAACATATCCCTAAACGATGGCCACGAAAGATAATCTCCTTTAAAAATGTCTGTGTCACAAGGAGGGAGATGAATATTAAGCTCGCGACCTGACTTGTATTCGCTTTCCTTTTCAGTCTTTGCGAGTTGCTCTGAAAGATCAGCCATTGCTGCTTGGCACCGCAAAAAACTGAAGTAGGTGCTTTTATACTTCTTTTTAACCGATGTCAGGTCTTTGGTTTGGTTTGGTTGGTTGAGCTGCGCAAAGCTCATCATAAGACCCCTTTACCTTTTCCCACAGAGCCTTTAATTCATCCTTTTGCTGCATAGAGTTGTAGTCAGATTCAAATTCTACTACTGAATCTGCCTGACGAATAAAGGTATCCATTTTTGACAACCAAAGACCACTCAATTGGACGCAAGAAAAGAAATTTGTCTGTAGTAATAGAAATCGCCGATTTGTAGGAAAATATTGCCACTAACCGCTTAGCCCGAAATAAGCCTAGTTCTTATAAGAACAACAAAAAAATAATTTGTATATTTAAGTAATGACTTATTTATTTTCCAGCCAAGTGAAATTGTTGCAAGTCACTCGCCACCCAACTTATAAAAAATGTAATGTACGTGTGTAAATAATTAAAATTCACAATATGCAATTTATTTAAAATTTCTGATGAAAAGATTGTGTTTGATCAAGCGCGGCTGCGATTTTGTGCAACAAACAAATAAATGGGGGAAACAACCCAGTGAAGTGATCAGCAATATGTACAAGCGCGCCACTAATAATAGACAAGTGCAATGTGAATAGAAACCAAAGGAGTTTCGCAAAATATACTTGAAGCTACGCGATTAATAAAATGCAAATAAAAGTGAAAGCCAGTAAAATGAGAAAAAACTAAATTCTGTGCTTTGCAAGAAAAGAATAAATCTTATCAATCTTGTGCTTCGGTAAATGCGACTGGTATTTTTACAAAAAAATTAGAAAATAGAAAATTCTAAAAAATCTGCTTAAAACGTTGAAAATTTTGATGAAAATTTGCTGAATTTTCACGAGTTTTGCACAA
>NW_016167299.1:0-1064 GCF_001687245.7 Rhagoletis zephyria
AGAGCCGCACTTTGCTAAGCAAAGAGCCACATTTGGCTCAAAGAGCCACTTTTGTCCACCGTTGGTATATAGATTTTTAATTAGATGATTGCTTAATAAATTTTGCTATACGTAGTAGGAGCTTGCAAAATTCGGAAAATCTCTTCCCGTATATACAATGTAAATAATAATGCTGAATATGTTGCATGTGTTCCTTTTGTTGACATGCATAAAATTGATGCATGATTTGATTTGAATTTATTCGTCAATGTCTTCATATATCACTTTCAAACATGTATAAGCGACATGATATAAACTGGCACTTGCATGATGTGNGCATAAATTTGATGCATGATTTGATTTGAATTTATTCGGCAATGTCTTCATATATCACTTTCAAACATGTATAAGCGACATGATATAAACTGGCACTTGCATGATGTGTTACATGTCGCTATGTTTTGTAGTTCAGGCCTTTAGTATCTGTATATAATGGCTCAGACATACGACTTAGTTAGGCCGATCTGTAACAGCCACAGAATTGAANACTTGCATGATGTGTTACATGTCGCTATGTTTTGTAGTTCAGGCCTTTAGTGTCTATATATAATTGCTCAGTCATACGACTTAGTTAGGCCGATCTGTAACAGCCACAGGATTGAGCTATATATCAAACTAAAGTGCAAGCTGCAGTTGCAGTTGACCGTGTTTGTCAAAAAAGTAAAAAGCGGCAGAAAAGTCGATAGTGAGTAATATAATCTATTGAAAAATATTAACCATACTTCCGTGGAATTGAGATTCGGAAAGGTATTATTCATAGTTTTGAAATATAATTCACGAAAGCAAAAAATGTAAAAAAACNTCAAAAAAGTAAAAGCGGCAGAAAAGTCGATAGTGAGTAATATAATCTATTGAAAAATATTAAATATATTTCCGTGAAATATATTTCACGAAAGCAAAAAATAAAAATAGCTGAGATCCCTTTCTTTTTTAAACACCTAGGATATCACTGACCATTAAAAAGGACCCTGAATGACCGCAAACCTCAAAGCATTACACATTTTTTTATGTGATTTTTAAAATGA
>NW_016167299.1:1207-21832 GCF_001687245.7 Rhagoletis zephyria
TTTGTACTGAAAGGGTTAACCCTAAAATATAATCTACGTCTGCGAGGCGTATACGGAATGGGTCTTTTTTTAATTTTAACACAAAATTTACTTTTTGTTTTGTTGTTTTAAATAAATCTGGCTATACNATTACTTTTTATTGTTTTAAATAAATGTGGTTATAGTTTTTATTAATAAACCTATGTTTTATTATTAGTCAAACTCACAACTTCAATATTCTTTAAAAAAATTAACAGGACTAAGTATATTTGAGTTCACAGGTTATCTTTTAAGTACATAAGCCTCTACGGCGTATGTTAAGGCTTTACGTTACTCCCAAATAGGATAGGATTCTAGGGTTAAGAAAGCTTTAGTTTGAAAGTGTGATATTAAATGCTTTTCACCATAAACGGCGCCAATTTTCAATGATTATTGCGTTTTAGATTAAGACTAATACCAGATATTGTGAAAGGTTGGACCATACCTTAAAGATGACGGTTTTCTCATGGCCCACTGCACGAAGCTTAGAGTAGAGTAATGTCTTTTAAGAACTTAAAAATTATCCTGGGTTATCAGGTGTCTAGCAATACAAGATTAATTGTTGTCTTTCACGAAGTTCTTTAAATAAATTTTGAGCTAAGTACTCACCCGTATTTCGGGGGTTACTACTAGTTTTAATAAATTGTTAGTTTAATTTCCTATAAAATTTACCTTTAGGTTTATGCATTTTAAGAATACATCGAAAATTTGTTTTAGAGAATCAATGTGAAATAATTGCAGAAACGATTAACCGGTTTGCTGAGCAACCGAGACGTCTGATTTTTAAATAATTTTTGTAAAACAAATCGGCAAGTACATATCGTCCCCCGCATGCCAGAAACATGAATGTGTAAAGATGAAAATTTTGGGAAACTTGCAAGTTAGACGAACACCTGATATAATTTTGGTTTACATTCAAAAGTGTAAAATTTAAAACGTACGAAAACTCATCACAAAGTGGTATCTTGACACAGTTTATTGATTAAACAAATAACTACTTTCTTCTTGCAAGTTTAATTAGTCGCATTTTGTAATTTTTAACTTCCAAACCATCAAATTCAATTTTGTGTTTTCGTAAATTCAAACCAGCTGTTTTCCTGTTGGCAAATTGCTTTTGGCAAAAATTTTTCCAGCAGAAACCAGCAGCTTCCCCTCAAAATTAAATGTCACTTTGCTCTCTCAATTTCCCCTCATTTGCAAGTTTTTTGCGTACGCGAACGCAAAAACCTGAAAGTTTTGGTTAAAGCCCTGTATGCAGCTCTCAAGAAAACGGTCAAGAAAAAATTGCCATAATTTCGCGTGTGTGTCCAAGGAATTTTGACATTTTTGATACCTCACAGCCTGTTGCCTCACTCTTTCCTCAAGAAATAATGGAACGGGCATATATTTCTGTTGCAAACCTGGGTTGCCTTGTGCTCTTTTTTCACAAAAAACTTTGGAAGACCGTAGTAGAAAGCGTAGTAAATTTCTTAAGAACTGCGTACTGCCTTAAGGAAATTTGACTCAAGAAAATTTCTTAGCCATTTCTTGTACGTCATTTTATATGGAGTTTTTGCTTTCCTTGAGAGCTGCATACAGGCTTTAAACATGAACAATTAACAGCTACGCGAACGCAACTATTGTCAGAGAACTTAGATAGATAGAGAAGGTGCAAACTGAAAGTGGAAACTATTCGCGGACGAAAAATTAACAGCGTTAGAAAAGTTCAAGTCGGAATGTAAAAATTCTGTTGAATTTAATGTTGATAACATAATACAATGTTGAGCAACATGAAATGTGATGTTCTTTGTGAGCAAATAAACGAAAATATGGTAAATCTTCACATAATTTTCATTAATTTGTAATTTTTGTTAAATTTTTTATCTTGTTCTCCTTTTATGAAGATGCAAATACAATTTAAAATAATGATAGTTTGGCATAAAGTTTACACACATATGTACATGCATACATATACTGGCAATCAAAAGTGAGTGCATGGTGTTTTTTGCTTAATATTTGCAATGTTTTTCAATTAAATTTTTTTTATTATCTTTTTATAAAAATGTGGTTCATGCTTTAATTAAAACTACATAAGTCAAACTTTCAAACTTTACACAGAACATAGAAAAATTCAACGAATTCTCGTCTAAATTTTGACCTGTTTAATCTGAGTTTTTAGAAAAATTTTGAGTACGCAGATAGATCGGTTTTTTAATTCTAGTGGAACAAGATCAAGTTTTAAGCGGCTAAAAAATCCGGTTGATTTTTAATGATTATTTATTGCTGACGGCTTTTTGCACTTTTTACCAAATAAAAGTGAATTTCTTGTAGAATAAAATGCGCATGACCGTTTGCAAACAAATAAAAAAAAATTAGCGCTATTTTTTACAAATTGCACTTGCTATATGCATAAAACCGCAATTCCCGTCGAAAATAACATAAAAGTTTAACTTAAAAACATTGCAAATATTAAACAAAAAACAGGATGCACTCACTTTGCCAGTGTACATACATATTTGTGTTTAAAATTAACTACTTATGAAATAATTTTTGTGGCACGAACATATACATACTTGCGCTTTCTAAAAATGGGAATAAAAATTGGATTCGCATAAAATTTTAATTCCAATAACTAATATTTTAGTGAAAACATTTACAATAAAGCTTTCAGTAACTTTTGGCAAATTTGAGCGATTATGTGAAATTATGCATGCGTTTGTACCTACATATCCATTTATATTATTTTAAATAAAGCTAATAGTAAAATTTAAAATCGAATAAGGATATGACAATAAAAAAAAAAAAAAAAAATTTATTACTTGGTCCGTCCGGGATTTGAACCAAGACAAACGGCGAGACGCCAAAAAGTTGCATCGCCTCTAGCGTACACGCCACGGCACATTACTGAAACGGCAATCTCTAAATCACTACATATATGAAATTTTTCATTCGTCCAAGAAGACAAACGCATAAATATGTGTGCATTTATAAATGTAAATATGTGCATAAATATGTACGATTGTTCTGCTTTCGTCTTCCCCTCGCCGTCCACCAACCACAGACAAATTATTAAATTTCTGCGAATTGCCACGACGCCACCAAAATTAACCCTTGGTTGACGAAATATTTAGGTTTTCGCATAAGTTTACATTTAATAAAGCCATACTCGTACATTTTATATGGAGAAGAATATTAATTAATTTAAAATTCTGCATGTAACCATGTTCTCGACGATACATGTAACTTTCATCAAGATTAACCATAAAAATTGTGCTTCATTAACAGTTGGAACCAGCTGAAACCAAAAAAACTATGTCCGCTAAATGGGTTAAAAACCAACTGGAATTGACATTTTTTACACGCATACATGCATACATTCATATACACATGTACAGTGGAGTAGCACTAGCTTGGACATTGCATTGCTTGTACTTTGATGTGTTTGAATCTTTTATGGTACTGAAGATTTGCTTACGGATGAAAAATATTAAAAATCGTCCGTGCATATATGTAAATATACTTTTATAAACGCTTTGAAGTATAGAAATTTTTAATATTAAAAAATAAATAAAATAATTTTTTTGTATATATGTAAATGGTGTTCAAGGCACATTGACCCACCTGTACAAAAATCGTGGCGCGTCATGGACAAAAATTTTACAATTTCGGACCGAAAAATGTGAAAACGAGCTAAGTTGCCACGTTACATCTGTGAACTTCCGATAAAACCACATATGTTTGTGATTTTAGAAGTTTTGATTTTATAAAAAAAAAATTAATGTATTTTCCTGCAGAAAACGTACACTTTTATTTAATGTTTATTAAAATGACACTTTAAAATACTAGTTAATGATTGAAATATTGGTATGGAACAGAGAAATAGAGTGTTTTGTCAAAAATTACCAAAAATTGCCAAGATTCGAGATAACTTATTTTACTGGTTATAGAGAAATAATTGCCACTTTTCACTTGGCTGGCCGAGATTTCTTCATTTTAAGATTTTAGAATTTTTGTGTCGGATTGACAAAGTTGCGCTTGTTGGTGATGAATTTGCGGGGAGATGTGCTGCGGTTGTTTTTATGAATGAATTTACTTGGCCTTGAGAAATATGCGCATGCGTTTAGGAATGAAATAGTTATTGTTGTATTTGAATATGCGCGTAATTATGTATGTGTGTATGTATGCTGCCGTGAGTTGTACATATGTACATTTGTATATATGTGCGTGGTACTTAGACAGCAATATGCACGTATGTATGGATGTACTTATATATGCATGCAAAAACGTTGTCAATTAATGGAGCATGTAGTACATATAGATACATATATGTATGCGTGGGAAATGCATTTTCATTTGACTCCAAAACTATTGGGGCATATTAGTAGACGAAATAAAGTCGACTCTTAAGTTAAAGTTTGTCAGCACCAAATAAGAAGAAAGTTAGTATGTACTTACATATATGTAATATTATGTGCAGGTGCAAGAACGTTATCAATAAATGATTTTGGAGTATGTGTATGGGGTACATATTTACATATGTAAGTACATACATACATACATTCAGCTGCCATCAACAAATTATGTTTATTTATTTTTAATGATTTTCATTTAAAATATAATTCAATCTGGAACAGAAACCACAATAATAAAAGTTTAAAAGCTTGCACAAATTGCAAAAAAATTAATCAACCTTCAAGAAATGGTCATCCAAATTTTTTATTTGAATATTTAATATATTTTCGGGTATGCAGTATTGTAGTCCATTCAATTATATTATAAGAATTTGCACCTTCTCTATCTATCTAAGTTCTCTGCTATTGTGCGGTAACGAAACTGTTTTTATTATTACCTTCCTTTTATTAGCTCGGGATGTAACTATGTAATATTGATGCGCCTAAAAGATGCAGCGATTTCTATTCTCAAGTTACATACCTGATGACAGTACGAATGGCAATTATAATAGGGAGGTTTTAGTTTTTCAAACTATAATTTTATTCGTATCGATACTAAAGTGTGTTGCGTGTATATGTACGTACATGCATGCATGATTCGTGTGCGGTACAAGCAGGGATGGAATTTCAAAATTTCACAATGTGCCAAATGGTCTTCAAAAATTGTGCGGCAAAGAAAATGAAAATGCCACAAAATTAAATTTCTTTTATAATAATTATTTCTTAATATAAAAATTATTAATTAACTAAATTATAACAGTAAATCACTTTTATGAGGGATTCTTTATAAGCGGCATACACGGTGCGTCTGAATCGCGAGTCGGTTTGGATGTGTTAGCCCAAATTGTCCCAGATTAATTTTTTTTAGATTTTTTTGGTTTCACCTATATACAGGATAAAAGTAGCGTTAAAGTAAAGGAAAAAATATGACTAAAACTTTGGGAGTAGTATAGTTCTTCCGATATCGGCCGTTGCCATATGGCAACACGGGGCATATTCCAGATGGATTGTTAAAGGACAGTATTTGGTTAAAATATGAAATAATAGAAACATTGTGTATAAGTTTTAATACATTTATTGATAATATATGCATATTCTACGTGCAAAGCGGATGAAGAAGTTAATGAAAAGTAGCAAAACATTTCAAACATAAACCCACATCAAATTTTGCACAGGCTACTCGTCCTATAGTTTTACATCCCAGCACAAAGAAGTTTTTTTGTCAATTTGTATGGGTCAGTGGTGTAGTCACAAAAAGATATAAAGGCCCAGTGTGGAGACCCCCGAGGCTAGGTATTTAGCATCGAGCTGTCAATTAAAGACCACAGAAAGTATTTGTCAGTAGTCTTGGAGAGTAAGCTGCTGTGGATGCGCAATGTTGAAGGAAGAGAGAAGAAGGCCACTAACGCCCTTTATCCATGTAAAAGAATGCTGGGAGTCACTTGGGTTTTGTCACCTGCTCCGATTCGTTGGTGCTACACAGCAATAGTCAGCCCAATACTGCTCTATGGCGCTTTGGTGTGCTGGAATGCCGCACAAAAGTCCTTATGCCTCGGGCCAATGGAAAAGGTGCAGCGCCTAGCGGCACTGTGCATCGCGGGAGCGCTGAGGTCCACTTCGACGGCTGCTGCGAAATCCACACGTAGATTGACGGTCATAGGGAAACTAAATTTCAGAACTTTTGGACACCACTTAATTGGGGCGGGAAGCACAAGCAGCACAGGCTTCATGGCACCTACCTTTAAGTGGATTCGAACTTTTTGCACAACGATTGAGGAAGAGGGATGGAAATGAAACCTAGCCATAGATCCCTAAACATTTTCACGGACGGCTCTAAAATGGTTACGGGAGTGGGTGCCGGGATTTACTGCCGGGAACTGAACGCCAGGCGGACAATAAGGCTACCTGGCCATTGCAGCATATTTCAAGCAGAGGTTTTCGCAATGAGGATAACTACAGAGCTAGCCTTCACCGAAACGACAATCAATCAAACTTAAACCTATTCCTCGCGGCAATTAAGGCAGTTTCCTGATATAGTATTTCATCCATAAACGTCTCTCGCAGCCGGGAAGCCATTGACAAGCTGATAAAAGGCTACATATCTATGGGTTGCCCGGTCACAAGGGAATCTAGGATAATGAAGTAGCAGATGAGAATGCAAAAAACGCCACCAGTTTTCCCTGGAACAGGCAAACTACACTTGTATAACATTTCAACACTTGGACAATGAAATGTACTATAATATGATTAGGCAGTTCAGAGCTAGATGGAAAGAGTTAACCACCTGCAAAACTGCAAAAATACATACAAATGATATTTGTTTACACCGTCTCATACATGATGGTATTTTGCGTTGCCATATGGCAACACGGGGTCAATTTGGGCTAGCGAACATATCAAAATTTGGTAAAAAGAGGAACAGTTCACATTACACCTGTTGCCATATGGCAACGGACTTAAAAACACTTAAATTATATAGCATGCACGATTGTTTTTTATTGTTACTTGTTACCAATAGATTCACTAATGTCTTAACTAATATTTTGTCACTATCATTTTTTGTAAATAAGAAAACGCTTTCTATAAATTCATGCTTATGTACTTCTTCATATATGACATTTTGATGGTTTTTTGTCACTTCTAATTTTGTTTAAAGAAACTCGAGCAAAAATTGAGATATCTCAACGAAATTTGGTATGCAGGTTTCCGTTAATCCAAGGTAGGTTGGTATTGAAAATGGGCGAAATCGGACTGTAACCACGCCCACTTCCCATATAACGGTAGTTTCCAGAAATACGAAAACTGCGATATTTTAGTAACTACTGAAGATTATTCACTCAAAATTGATATTTACAACAATTTTTAGACGAAAAAATAGGAAAATTATAAATTTTTGGGCGCAGCCACGCCCACTTATGGTTACATGTGTATATCTTGGTAACCGCTGCACCAATTTCTCGCAAACTTGGCACAATTGTTGGCCTTGGTACAGCATACTAAATGGCTGAAAATTTAAAAAATCGGACAATAACCACGCCCACATCTCATATAACGGTAATTTAGAGAAATACAAAATCTTCGATAGATCAGTAAATATTAAAGCTAATTTATTTAAAATTGATGCTTGCAACAATCCTTTACCAAGAAATACGTTTCTGGTAAAATTTTGGAAGATGGGCGTGGCACCGCCCACATATATGTATATCGGTAACCGTTGTACCAATTTGTACCAAACTCGGTATTTTTATTGTACTTGCCACATAAAAGCAAAATGTTGAAAATTATTGAAATCGGACTAAAATTACGGCCGCTTTTCATATAATGGTAAATTTCAGAAATGCTTGAAACTGCAATATTTCGAAATTTAAGGACGCTAATTTACTCAAAATTGATACACCCCGGCTTACCATCTAGCGGTAGCTTTCGGAAAGGTGAAAAAACATACATTTAATACTTGCTCCGGGTATTTAATGTTCGGCTCCATCCGAACTTAGACTTTCTTAGTTGTTTTTTAATTGATTTTAAATAAAAGTCTAATTCATAATTTAATAAACACAATAAAGGTACACAAATCTGCATGAGCGTAGCCAGGTAGGGGCAGGGGGGTGCTCGAGCCTCCCCCCTAACTTTCAAATTTTCTTTATATATATAAAATAGTACCCTGAAATGCCAGCTTAATAGGGTCGAGCCCCTCCCCCCCTAAAATTTCATTCTGGCTACGCCGATGCAAATCGGCATTTCAAACTTTGTACAAAAGTTATAATAATTCAGCAGGTTTTCGCAACAAAATACTTTGAATTCAGAATTTTTAGAGAGATTCCAAGTTTTCGATGTAATGCTTTTTTTTCATATATAGTGTGTTCGAATTTTTTTTTAATGGATCAAAATGTATGACACCGTCAGAAAAAAATATCAAAAATCATCGGGATATTGCAGAAACTGGCACTTTCATTTAATAAACTGTAAAACTGCGAACCTAGAACCTTTCCAAAAATTATGAATTAAAAGCTTGTTGTGGCGAAAATTTACTTTTCGTACTGCATATTCACAACAGAATTCAGCGGTTTGCAAATAATTCTCACAGCCCTTATTTTAATTTGTAAGTGCTTTTAATTTTCACTTTTTGTAATTTTTTAATCTATAATGTGGTATGTAATTTTTTGTTATATATTGGCATTTTATGCTAAACTTCTAGATTTTATGATTATGCCAAAACAAGATGAATTGTGCCAAAAGTGCCTCTGATAATGAAAGGGCCAAAAATGGCACTATTGGGCACACTTTTCCATCACTGGGTACAAGTGCTTGCTTGTATCAAATTGTTCGAATCGATACAAAAATATGTTGCGTGTATACATATGTATATATGTATGTATGTATGTATGTACATTAGACTGCATCACCAAAAGAAGTTGCGGTTTTTCCGCCGGGATTACAAAATTTATTATATTTTAAGACGTCTACCAAAATATTTCGGAAAAATATTAAGATTTAAGCGAGCTGGACCGATTTGAAAATACCTCCAAAAATGAAGTTTTTTATGATTAAAAATAGTTTCTTAAAGAACTTTTTGAAAAAAGTCCCCTCAGATGACAAATTAGGTTAAGCTTAAAAAATCTGCATAACAATATTTGAAAATCATTTCAACGAAATCGTAAGAATGAGATTTTTGATGCTTTTTTTTTTTTTTTTTTGTATATTGTACATGTATGTATGCATATGGACGAGCAAACATTTCCTTACGCTGCAAGATTTGTTGCGATGATTCTTGAGAGGCACAAGTGCTTGTATCAAAAGTAACGAGTAAAGTAACGATACGAAAGATACGGGTGTTGATTGGATTAGTAACGAATACATACGGGTATCCGAAATTTCGTTACTTTTACAGCTCTACTGCAGGATGATGCACACAATCAAATTCGGCCGCAGCTGCAGTTCAGCGGAGAATGCTGCATATGGAATGGTTCATCAATAAAGTCAAAATAATATGTTGTAACTTACGTGTATTAGCTCTTAATTACAATACCAGCACAGGTCGGCTAGGAAAACACTAAGGAAATGACCTAATAAATGCAAAATTATAATTTATTTGTAAAATAATTCAATTTTATTACAATACTTACCAAATTTCACGCAATTAGAAAACAAATGTCAGCGAATAAGAACAAAACGAACAACGAAAATTGAATCAATGTAGCTTGTTTAGAATTTTTTTCTAATATTTTGGGAAATGTTCAGTGAAATTAGCAAAGAAACAACACAGTTTCTCCTGAGGTAGTTAAAGATGGCGGATTAGAGCGAGAAGTTGCCAACGTATAACACCTTTCATTATTGCATCATGAGTTTATATTTACTTAAATTTTTTTTATTCAAAATTCGTCAAATGTACTATGAAAAACATTTTATGGCAGCATTTTGTTCAAACTCCACGACGTTGTTGCTATGGTTAATGGTAACTAATGTGTAAACGAATTTTTTTTTCTAATGCGGTTTTTTGTTGAATTATGCGACTTTAAACATGCAAATTTCAGCCCTTTTTCTTAGTCACAAGTTTTCTTAAAATTCTTATCTCACGTCACACTTATGATACAGAAAAAAAATTGCTGGCAAATTAGAACTTTTTCAGTGCTTTTTGGTGGAAACTATAATTTTTTGATTTTTTTTTCTTTACAGTGTACTATTTCTGTTTTTTTCGCAAATGGCTTATATCGATGGCTTATTTTTCTAAGCTTTCCAATGATATAATTTGTATTTGGCGCTGCAAAAGTACTACAAGGTTTTCATCATAGAACGCACTCGCGTCCGCCTTACATTTTTGCCGCCAATAACCAGAGCTCTAAAAATTTGCAATACATTTTTTTGCAATCAATGATTGTCTACTAATACGATTACAATCAAAATTGATTACTTTTTCTGATTGTAAAAACTACAATCAATTTAATTGTAAGCACATTTGATTGCAATGATTTTGATTGCAATCAAATCACTAATTCAATCAAACATTTTAATTGCAATCCCAAAAATGCAATAATTTATCCTTTTTTTTTAATAAAGAAAATATTTAGCTTTCTTCTGTCACTACGTATCGTTGTGAAACATGGGTTTCTGCTTACACTTATACAAAAAACAAATTCAGGTCGAAATTGGGTGCTACTCCAGAAATGCGCATACAGCTTTCAGACATAATATCGAACTATAGTATAAAGAAATATTTAATAACAATTTCTTTTTTAATATTAACATTTAAAGTCTGTATACTATTTCTAGTAATAGTTTTTATTCATTTGTCAATTTTATTGTGGCTTATTAACATTTTTATTTTAATATTTTTATTGAGCTTTGTACTACGATTTCGTTTATAAGGGAAAATTGAAAAAGCAAAAAAGTCTATGTCGGAGATCACCACATCTCCTCATCAGCATTCTTTTTTCTAGACTTCAGCAGGGATCGAACCCGCATCATCGATATGCAAAGTCAGAAGCGCTAACCACTGAGCTATGCACACCACGTAAGCTGTTGTTGCTAATTCATTCCCTTATTCAACTTACTATCATCAAGTGCAGCTGATTTGCCGTTATTTAAATTTGACAGCGCCCAGCAAAAAATCGGTAATCGCTTTTAGTGGTAATGTGTTCTAGAAGGCATAGCGTTATAATGCCTTCGAATTTTTTCGCTTCTTTTAGGCATGGCGGGTAATGCAAAGTAGAATGTCCTATAATATTTTATTTATTTCGCTTCTTTGTTTAATTTCCGGGAATGCAAAGTAGAATCTCCTATAATATTTTTTTTATTTCGCTTCTTGCTTCGTTTCGCNGAAGGCATAGCGTTATAATGCCTTCGAATTTTTTCGCTTCTTTTAGGCATGGCGGGTAATGCAAAGTAGAATGTCCTATAATATTTTATTTATTTCGCTTCTTTGTTTAATTTCCGGGAATGCAAAGTAGAATCTCCTATAATATTTTTTTTATTTCGCTTCTTGCTTCGTTTCGCGGAATGCAAAGTAGAATGTCCTACAATATTTTATTTGTTTCGCTTCTTTGCTTCATTTCAGGGAATGCAAAGTAGAATGTCCTACAATATTTTTTTTATTTCGCTTCTTTGCTTCATATCGGGGAATGCAAAGTAGAATGCTGCATCGTAGCCAGCTGAAAAATAGAATAAATTTCCAAAACTTCCTTTTCTACCGTTACTTTCTGTGAAAATTTGTCTCGCATATAAATCATGTTTTGCTTTGTTCAATTTGCATCGAAGTTGAAGTCAATCAATGAAGTGAAGTACAAGAGTGAGGAAGTACAATTTTAAGCCTAATTAAATATGCATGTATGTACATACCGATTTTTAAGTAAAATCTAAATACCTAAATACATATACAGTATATTTTGCTTAGCTGCACATCCTTCTCTGCACGAAAAACTTGTGCACTTAACCGAAAAAGGCACTTCAGCGAATTTTCTTTACTACTTCAATGAGGAAGGTATCCAAATCCCTATGAAACCAAATAATGGAGAAGCACTTACCGCGTAGAAATTACTGCAAGCGAAACTTTTACCAAATAGTATCTAATTATCTATATAACTACATAAATTGACAGCCATTTTCGTTGTTCCGCGAGATGAGCAAAATAAATAAAAGAGTGTAAAATTAGGTAATTGTAGGGTCAGTGCAGGTAAACGTAATACTTTCTTTGATAATTGATACTAGTTGCACAATTTTTAAGGCAGGTATCGCCAATGTGCAGGTATGTTGAATGCATCTATCGAAGCAGTTTCCTTATAAATGTTTAAAATAATGCCTCTGATGCACATTTCGGCGTAGGTATCTTAAATGTGCACTTAAGTATAAAGGCAGCAAAGCAAAATATACTGTATATGTATGTATAAAAACCGACTTATAAAAATTTTAATTAATTTTAATCTTTTAAGACATTTTCTGGTTTCAATTTAATATAAATAAGTATGTACTTATCTAGGCATTCTACATTAGTTTCTCTGTAAGGCATTCTTTGTTCGCTTCTCCGGATTCTGTTAATCCATGCGTTCTCCCTTCATTCGAAGGTAATGCTGCGGGTAAGGGCTTACGGGCAGTGACATGCCCCTGTTAAAATAATGCCTTCTTGAAGCGAAAGGGTAAGCGATTCCCATCCCTTAGCTCGTTTCCACTTTCGTTTCTGTTGTAATCGTGTTTTTTGCTGGGCGTGGTTGTTATTGTAAATTCTATACATTAATTTTGCTTTTTCTTTATTGTATGTATAGTTTCAGGCAGGCTCATCGTAAATTAAGTATTTGCCAATTTTATTGTGGCTTAATAACATTTTTATTTTAATATTTTTATTGAGCTTTGTACCACGATTTTGTTTATTAGGGAAAATTTAAAGGGGTGCTCGTCTGCCTCACCATCGTACTTGTAATTATGCATTAAAATAAATTCCATTTAAAAACTTATGAAAAGTGTTGATTAAGACAGATTGCAATTACCAATTTTTATGCAATTAATGATTGCAATCAAAATTTAATTGCAATAAAAAAGATATTGCAATTAATTTCTTCGAAATTATTGCAAATTTTAACTTTTGCAATCAAAATATGAGCAATTAATGTTAATTACAATTAAAACAGATTGCAATATTATGTAAAATTTGCGATTGCAATCCAATTTGATTGCAATTTTTACAGCCCTGGTACGCGGTAAAGGCTGACTTGTAGACGGTCCGGTCACCTGTTGACCTAAGTTTCCCGGGAAAATATTTCCACCAAGGGACATCCCTTCGCGACTTCTTGGTAATCAGTAAGCAGCTCCCTTCCAAAGCTTGTTTAAAGATGTCAAGTTCATAAACGAATTTATGTACAGGCGGAAGAGTTCCCAGTTTGTTTTTCTGGGATTTCTGAAAACACAGTTTGTTACTATTTGGGATTCTATATCTAATCAAATGTGTCGGTGGTCTGAAATATAAACCTCATTTGTGACATGCCAGTTTGAGATAAAGGTCGACAAGCGAGTTGAGGATATTGTCAAATCTAGAACCTCCCTTCTGTAGCAGTGACAAGAGTTAGTTAGTTTCCCCGGTTAAGAATAAATAAGTTGTTTTTGGCCAAAATTACAAGAAATGACTCACCTTTAAAATTGGAGTCCGAGCTGCCCCACACGCTGTGATGGGCGTTGGCATCGTAGATCATGAGTAATTTCAGCTTCCTCTTTCGGCAGCACTCCTCTAGGGCTATTACTTCCCTTGTGGGCATCCCGCAGCTTTCGCATGAGAGGTAAGTTGAAGCGAGAACGACCTCATGTTACCAAAGTTTAGTGGGCCATACAGCAGCTAAGTCCTATTACGTCAACTCTGAAATACGAACGAAAGTCATGGTATTAATTAGTAATATGGCCGCTCTGGGCCTGCAATATGTGGTGCCATAAATTACCTTAACATCACAATCGTTAAGTCTTTAGCAGCTGCGGCGAAAACCCATGGTTCTTGGATGGATGCCACATAAAAGTGTTTTGTTTTGAACCTCCTGCATAAAACATTCGAGGCCGCCTTTGCATGATGGAGGTTTATTTGCAGGCACTTGATGTGCCTAGGCCTATATCTTTGGGGGTAGCAATTTTTCGGCTTTGAAGCCCGTCTGGCCATCTTTTTTACCCTATTGGTGGCCATTACCAGCCGTCTTCACGTGCTAGAAAATCTCGCTTTCGTGACAAGGCATGCGACATCCCGCACATGTCGACCGCAAAAAGTACGTTGTTTGACAGGTATTTTCTTATTTCGCAGAATTCTTCAGAGTAGAAACATCGTTTATTTTGGTGAAAAATACAAATTTAGCCTGCAAAGCTCGAACCTTCTTTTTTGGCGACATTTTACAAATGAATAATTAAGCTGTCAAATGCCCAGTCAACAAAACTCTATCTCGATTGCGAGAGAAAAAAGTAGAACGCAGGCGAGATTTTCCAGCATGTGAAGACGGCCGGTTAGAGCCTTCTCCTCCATCGAAACCTCCCTTCGACCTTGTCTCCGATTCGAATTTAGCGGAGGACAGAAGGGACTTTGTGCCAAAGGGGCCTTTGGTTTCTTAGGACTGGAAAGGACCGTGCCAGGAGTGTCTTTTGATCAGCAGGGTCTCTCTATAGGCTCCGAAACAGGGGAATCTAATTCCTTTGCTACTACTGACTGCTCTGCAGGTACACTTTTCAGTGCCGTGAGTACATCTTTCGAGCTCCAAGCTTACTCTTCGATGCTAACCCTTTGCGTAGTAGAGGAAACCATACTGGCTCTAGCAGGTGCGCCACCCTTCGGGTCTGACGACTCAGTCGTCTTCCCTTTTTTAAAGATACGCATCCTGCCATATCCATAGCTGACTAAGTATCCCAGCCTGTCAAGTGTCTTCGCTGAGTCAGGGTCGATCGCTAAAGTGAGCTCAGTGGTAGGACCTTTCTGCACCCTGTTGAGCAGCGTTTAGCTACCGACCCGCAGTCCTTCGTTCTGGCCCTCAACAAGTCCAAGATTACTGTTCACTGCAGTAACTATTGGATCCAGTAAGTACTCGGCATAGACCCTGGGTTTGGGCACATCAGTGGCATTAAAGTTTCAGAGTTGCTTACGAGCGGTTCCTCGTTATTTTTCTGTGGGTCAGTAACGCCAGTTCGGCCTTTCCTTTTGTCATCGCTAGCCATTTGGAGAGGTATAATATGTAGCGCTTTTAACCTGCAAGTTTTCTGTTAGGATTACTAGCCTCCTCTGGCTGTGATGATAAGAGTGCTTCCTAATAATCTGTTGGCAATACCGACATCCATGGCCACCGGGTTGCTGAGAAGACCGTTTGGACGAAAGCCCATTTCGTCCATTACAGCATCGCGAGAGGGTTGATCGCCTTGAACATTTGTTCAACTATCCCGTTGGGCATCGAGTGCACCTCTGACAGTGTCGACCGTTGCTCACTGTTAGAAGGCACATAGATTTGCTTGTGTTTTTTTTTTAAGTGTTTCTTCTATAGAATCCCACGGGTAAGGGGTAAGAGAGAGGTCATACGAGGCAGAGCCACGGTACCCCGGACATACTAAATAAAACCAGACGGCGTCACGTGACTTGAGTGCACCATCAAAATACACACTAACGTAGGGCCATTCAGTCCGCAGGCAGGGTACTATTAACACCTCGACTTACAGATCTTATCGAGTTCTTCTGTCTAGAGATATGTAGTTACTTCTATAATATTTATCTTAGCGCTACTTCTTATTAACGTTGACTTCGATATTACTCACGTTTTTCTAATTTACTTAGTTTCTTTATGGTTATTTTTTAACTAATACTATAGGTTTTTTTAGTAAAAATGCAACTCTAAACTTCTAACATACTTACCTAGATATGAAAAACGGTAACGTAATTATTGGAAGGGAAAAAACGTTACGTTTCGAAGGCGTGTGCAATCAAAGCTGGTAGAGCATGCTATCATACAAAGAAATGTTTTCGTTCAAAACTAATGAACACAAGATCTTAATCAGACAAAGTCTAACATACGCATGTCAAATATGGTTAAAATCGTATACATATGAAACGAATCAGAAAATTAGGCCAGAGGATATTAAGAGTACGCACATCTTTGCATAGAACACCGAGCATAAACTTTTTAACCCGTAATGGTCACGCCTCCAAAAAATAGCGTAGTGGTCACACGGTGTCCTTGGAACCCAAGCTAATAAACAGATACCATGTACGTTCCATTTTATGTATCGACTCGTATCCTACACCATTAGCGCACACAAGGGGTGGGTTTTGGGGTTCAAATCCCCCCTAAAGCTAATAACTGCCAAATACAAATTGTATCTTAAAGCTTACAGCTCTCAAGAAAAATCACAAGAAATATGTTTTATTATTTCTGTTACTTGCAAAGGCACTTTGCTTTTGCTGTAAATTTTCTTGAAGAAATAAATATACAAGCAAATTTTTTTTAAGAGCTGCAAAGTGATTTAAGAAATTTTGATAGAAGAATATTTATTTTCCATTTCTTGTGCGCAATTTTATATGAATTTTTCGTTTTTCTTGAGAACTCTTTAAAGCTTAACTGCGAATGAAAACATTGTCCTAAAAATATGCAATGCATACCAACTTAGGCACTTCGCACATTAAGCGCCTTATCATAGCATGATTCAATAATAAAAGGTTTGCTCAACAACAGTTTTCTCGCTCCCTCTTGACAAAATCGGCTCCCTTAGCAAGGCACTGTGTGTGGGTTCGTGTGTGTTTGAAAAGCTTTTGTAAGGGAGCTAAGGGAGAGTCAAAACTCTAATGTCACTAATGAGCAAACCTTTAATTATTGAATCATGTTATCGTAGTAGTGTAATCGTTTCGGCATACTAAGGTTTGAAGCTTTCATGCCGAACTCATGCATTTCAATGAAGCTCTGTACATTACGATTCATAATCTTGTTTTCGCCTTATCATAAAAACTTCATGAATCGAAGCGCCCAACATTGTAAGCATTGTATAGGCATATAAGTATGCAAAGCGCCATTTTGTTTGTTTACATTTGAAAACAGCTGAGATCACCTGATTTTCAATTCTCTCATTCTCCGCACAGAGTTACATTCAAGTTTCAGAAAAAACTTTAAAATGTAAATTGAGAAATATTTTAGAAAAATGTGTTTTTATTCATTTGAATTGATTAAATACGAAATTAAAAATGCATGCCAAGTCTTGCATTTTCAATAATAACGACAAATGTGTATGTTCCAGGCAATAATTTAAAATATTTGTGAAACTTATCGTTTTGCGCTAAAATACAACAATGTGTGTAAAATTCGTTGTCATTGTTTCTGTTTTGAATACCATATTCGTGAATGCCGGTGGAAAAAATTGGTAAATGTGCATCTATTTTTAAGAAAACATATAAATTAAAATATATTTCTTTCCAGAGCGACATACGGACAAGTAAGGTGATAAATTTGTATGATGAATAACGCGGAAAATCTTATGCATCAAAATTTCTATTCTAATTTGCATTTGAATTATGATATCAACAGGGATGCTTTGGGACGTGTGTTTTGAAGACAATTTTCTTATAAATCTTGAGATTGTTGATTTATTTTAGAATTAAAACAGGTAGTTTATATTAAAAAATATATTTAGACTAGCAGTATGTACTTTTATTACGAATTGAAACGATTTTAATGAATGTTCATGGTTACCATTAATAGTAGTATGACAGTTAGATCTAAGTGCATATTTGACAAGAAAGATAGAATACAAGATTGCGCCGTCCTGGCGGCGATGACCTATCTGTACAAAAAGTAATCAAAGTCGAATTGGATGTTGAAAGAAAATGTGACAACAGCAAATTTTCTTAATAATAAATTCTTCGATAAAGAACGTGTTTTAATTGTGCTAATTTCTAATAGCCTTATTCATAAACAATAAAGTAGCTTAAAAAAAGGTTTATAAATTGAAAAATGTTTGCAAACGGCAATTTAAAAAGCCTTTTAAAACTTTTATTTTTTATGAATAAGGCGATAAAAATATATGATTTAAAATAACTTTTAACAAGGAAAACACAAAAAAGGTGATTTTCGCGGAAGTAGGCATTAGTGAATTGCAGTGCATTTAAAGTTTCTGAGGTTTCGTTAACATTTTAACCGACTTCCAAAACAGGAGGAGGTTATCAGTTCGTCGGAATATATATTTTTTTTTTATGTATGTTACCGCATAACTTTGGACCACGTCAACCGATAATTCTTTTAGCATCGGAAAGGTAGTGTCTCAGAGGTGGTCCCATACTAATCTGCTTAAGATCCGATCAGTGCATCATGAGATATATATATATATTTTTTTTTTATATGAGAGTTGAAGTCGGGTTTTTTTGCTAAAAATTACTTGTAGATCAGAATTGTCAAACTTGAGAAATTCAAAGTAGCAGTACGATAATAATTATGATTATAATCATAGAAAAGACCCAGCAAACAATTAGGTTTGATATACATTTGAGAATGATTTGAAATCAAAGCCTTTATCAAATGTCAAACGTTTGAAAGTGATTTGATATTGATTTGAAAATTACAGCTTTCTCAATAAAAAGGGGAGTTTGATCTCCATTTGATAATATGGTTAACTCTCAAATCAATTTCAAAGGTTATTTATCAAATGTACTTCAAATGTGGAAATAAAATTTATAATAGGAAATGTGTATTTTATTTTTCATTTATTTTTTCTTCGCCATGTACATATGTATGTACATAACAAAAGAAACAACTGAAATAAAGTAATTTATAATAAATTTGTCTTGAAGGGCTGCAGCTTTTTCAATTTGTGGGCTTTCTCTTTGAAATTTTTTCTATTCATTGCTTTTTTTTCAATTGATCTTAATTTTATTCTTACAATTTTTGATTTAACTGCGCATTTTTATAACGTTTGATACTTGACATCTTTCTTCAAATCAACCTCAAATGAATTTCAAAAGTAAAATTTAAACCTCGTTTTCAATTTGAGAATCATTTGAGAAAAACATTTGATATCAAATTGAGAAATACATTTTTCTCAAACGTTTGAAACTGTGTTCGCTGGGGAAGATTGCGCCCTGAATGTGTATATTTTTTGGTTTCGGTTTGACAGCCAACTGCTGTGATGATGTGGAAATTTACCAAAATAAAGAAGAATATAACAATTAAGTGAAAAATTTTGATTTTTACAAATTTAGTGAGCATTTTTATTCTCAAACAACAACAATTGTGAACAATTTCATGTTTTTATTTTCAATTTTATATGATTTTAAAATGTTTGCAAACGTCAGAAAAATATCATGGCCGACGAATTGAGAGAATGGTTTTGCTTTCTAATGTTTTTATCACGATTTGTACTGGGTGTAATTGAAACTCAGTCAAATGAGTATTAAGGAAAAGAAAAATTTGAGAATAATAAACAAATAAGAGATGGGTGCACAAAAAGTTAAGTTAAATGTTATACCAAAACTCTTAAAAAGTATACAAATCTATTTTTTTTTTTGTTACTGTATAGAACTCTGTAAATCTATTTTATTTTTTATGAATAAGGCCATAAGCATAAATCGTTTTTATAAATAAATCTTATAATGCTATATATTAATTTATACACTTTTTGGCTGGCGAAATATTTAGTTTCTTCAACTTAATAAAAAAGCGTATTTAACCACATCAAAATTTTTTTAATATTGAATGGCGCAACACAACAACTCTTTTTGTTGCACGAAACCCTTCAACACGTGCCTGTCATCCATTTCTTCTGTTTCGACATTTCGCTATTTTGCATTTCTTTCATTTTGACGTCATTCTCATTGTCAGATTTTTGAAATTCGTTTTGGTTCGACATTCTGCTATTTCATAATTCTTTCATTCTCATGTCATCCATCTTCCATTTCTTACCTTCCATTGCCGTTCGCATCATCGAACGTGCCTGTCAAACACTGCCGTCATCATGCTTTCCAGTTTGGCAGGCACGTCCGCTGGTTGGCAGGCACGTCCGCTGTTTGGCAGGCACGTCCGCTGTTAGAAAGACAATAGACAAAAAGGGGCATAGGATTACATACTTGTAAGTATATACGATGATTGCATGATTCAGTAATAGAAAGGTTTTGTAATAAAACAGTCTTCTCGCTCCCACGCATAAAATCGGCTCCTTTACTTGTGCAGAATGTTGCACACTCTACAGTTTCTAGTTATATTAGTAGTAAAACCAAAAATTCTTCATACTAAATATTCGTTGGGATCAGCTTCGTTAGCGTAAATTTCTGGAACAAGTCTAGAATAGCGACCGTGTAGCTATGAAATAACCAAAAGTGCCGATTGATAGAACTTTATACGCTGATTTCAACGATACCAAATTTATTTGGCGCAGGTAATAAACAAAGAAGATATAAGAGGTTTATTTGCTTTGTTTACTTATATTTTTATACCCGAGCGCACTTGTGCACAAGGGTATATTAATTTTGTTCACATAACGGTTGTTTGTAACAGCCAAAACGAATCGAGATAGATATAGACAAATGTATACATNGTCTGCCCGTCCGTCTGTCCGTCTGTCCGTCCGTCCGTGTACACGATCACTCGAGCAAAAATTGAGATATCTCAACGAAATTTAGTACGTAGGTTTCTATTAATCCAAGGTAGGTTGGTATTAAAAATGGGCGAAATCGGATTGTAACCACGCCCACTTCCCATATAACGGT
>NW_016167300.1:0-1771 GCF_001687245.7 Rhagoletis zephyria
TGCACATACGTATCTATGCACATACATACATATGTACTTAGGTATGTAGTTATATTAGCATTTTAGTTGAAAGTACGTTTTGCTCGTCGCTCAACGATACAAATTTAAATACGCCCTAATTATCTCTATTTCAGTAGTAACCTGTTGTTGGATGACTACATTTCATTAACCTGTGGGAAAATATTAAAAAAATCAAAAGAAGTTGAAATTTTTGTCTATTGAAACTTTTATTTCATGCATAATTACTTTATACTAGTCACATGGAGAGTCCCACCACTGATGAGGAAATGTGGTGATTTCCGAAATAGCTATCACTTCTACCATCTTTTCAAATTATTGTTGCTTTTCCACAATAAGTTTTTCATTAAAAATGGCCTCAAGCTCAATAAAAGTTGTTGAATATAATTGTTATAAGCAGGGACCGTAACGGTTATAAGTTTTATTATAAAAATCAGTTTTTAATCGTTATTAACTGAGTATTATTTTTTGCTCGGAAAATAATGATTACGTTTTAAGTTTTATTTTTTGCTCGGAAAATAATCGTTATTTCTTGAGTTTTATTTTTTGAGCAGAAAATAAAACTTAATTTTTGCGTATGCGTATGCGCTTTTTTGCACTTTTTCTTTAGAAATGTGGTTCTCTATGTTTCTGCCCTGGTACTTGTATTTTCATTACCCACTCCACAGTGGCATTAAAGGTTCAATGCAGCCGCCCCCTGTCTATTCACGCATGTGCATACGCATACGCAAAAATTAAGTTTTATTTTCTGATCAAAAAATAAAACTCAAGAAATAACGATTATTTTCCGAGCAAAAAATAATAATTAAAACGTAATCATTATTTTCCGAGCAAAAAATAAAACTTAAAACATAACGATTATTTTTCGAGCAAAAAATAAAACTCAAAACATAACGATTATTTTCTGAGTAAAAAATGAAACTCAAAATATAATGATTAAACTTGATTTTTATAAGTAAAAATTAAAAAATAAAAATCAGTGCCGCTGAAGGTACTCCGAGTAATAAGGAATATATAAGTTTACTCCTTATGCACGTGGCAATTCTCTTTCCGCATGAGTTTTTGAGTTGAAATTTCAAAGGATAATCGTTATTTGCGGTCCTGGTTATAAGGCCATAATATAACAAAAACAAATAACTTAAAGACGAGCACACCTAAAAGTTAAACATTCTAAAAGTAGAATTGTTAACAAAACCCAACAAAACCAACAACCACATGATCAAGTATGAATTGCAGCGGAATAGCTGCGCTTGATTGTGTTGGCTTAACAAATGAGTGGCAAAAAAGCAACGATAATTTACAGGCGAACTTAGCACAGTACGTAGGCAACTCGCTGAGTCAGTAGGATCGTCGGTTCGGATCCTACTGAAAGAAGTCTGATGAGGAAATGTGGTGATTGCCGAAATAGCTATCACTTCTACCATTTTTTCAAATTATTGTTGCTTTTCCACAATAAATTTTCATTTAAAAAATGGCCTCGAGCTCATTATAAAATTGTTGAATATAATTGTTAAAAGGCCAAAAAATAACAAAAAACAAATAACTTAAGGACGAGCACACCTAAAAGTTAAGCATTCTAAAAATAGAATTATTAGCACAAACCAACAAAACCAACAACCACATGATCAAGTGAATTGCAGCGGAATAGCTGCGCTTGATTGTGTTGGCTTAACAAATGAGTGGCAAAAAAGCAACGATAATTTACAGGCGAACGACAAACTTAGCACAGTGCGTAGGCAACTGGCTGAGTCAG
>NW_016167300.1:1796-11482 GCF_001687245.7 Rhagoletis zephyria
CATACGTATCTATGCACATACATACATATGTACTTAGGTATGTAGTTATATTAGCATTTTAGTTGAAAGTACGTTTTGCTCGTCGCTCAACGATACAAATTTAAATACGCCCTAATTATCTCTATTTCAGTAGTAACCTGTTGTTGGATGACTACATTTCATTAACCTGTGGGAAAATATTAAAAAAATCAAAAGAAGTTGAAATTTTTGTCTATTGAAACTTTTATTTCATGCATAATTACTTTATACTAGTCACATGGAGAGTCCCACCACTGATGAGGAAATGTGGTGATTTCCGAAATAGCTATCACTTCTACCATCTTTTCAAATTATTGTTGCTTTTCCACAATAAGTTTTTCATTAAAAATGGCCTCAAGCTCAATAAAAGTTGTTGAATATAATTGTTATAAGCAGGGACCGTAACGGTTATAAGTTTTATTATAAAAATCAGTTTTTAATCGTTATTAACTGAGTATTATTTTTTGCTCGGAAAATAATCGTTACGTTTTAAGTTTTATTTTTTGCTCGGAAAATAATGGTTACGTTTTAAGTTTTATTTTTTGCTCGGAAAATAATGGTTACGTTTTAAGTTTAATTTTTTCCTCGGAAAATAACGTTACGTTTTAAGTTTTATTTTTTGCTCGGAAAATAATCGTTATTTCTTGAGTTTTATTTTTTGAGCAGAAAATAAAACTTAATTTTTGCGTATGCGTATGCGCTTTTTTGCACTTTTTCTTTAGAAATGTGGTTCTCTATGTTTCTGCCCTGGTACTTGTATTTTCATTACCCACTCCACAGTGGCATTAAAGGTTCAATGCAGCCGCCCCCTGTCTATTCACGCATGTGCATACGCATACGCAAAAATTAAGTTTTATTTTCTGAGCAAAAAATAAAACTCAAGAAATAACGATTATTTTCCGAGCAAAAAATAATAATTAAAACGTAATCATTATTTTCCGAGCAAAAAATAAAACTTAAAACATAACGATTATTTTTCGAGCAAAAAATAAAACTCAAAACATAACGATTATTTTCTGAGTAAAAAATGAAACTCAAAATATAATGATTAAACTTGATTTTTATAAGTAAAAATTAAAAAATAAAAATCAGTGCCGCTGAAGGTACTCCGAGTAATAAGGAATATATAAGTTTACTCCTTATGCACGTGGCAATTCTCTTTCCGCATGAGTTTTTGAGTTGAAATTTCAAAGGATAATCGTTATTTGCGGTCCTGGTTATAAGGCCATAATATAACAAAAACAAATAACTTAAAGACGAGCACACCTAAAAGTTAAACATTCTAAAAGTAGAATTGTTAACAAAACCCAACAAAACCAACAACCACATGATCAAGTATGAATTGCAGCGGAATAGCTGCGCTTGATTGTGTTGGCTTAACAAATGAGTGGCAAAAAAGCAACGATAATTTACAGGCGAACTTAGCACAGTACGTAGGCAACTCGCTGAGTCAGTAGGATCGTCGGTTCGAATCCTACTGAAAGAAGTCTGATGAGGAAATGTGGTGATTGCCGAAATAGCTATCACTTCTACCATTTTTTCAAATTATTGTTGCTTTTCCACAATAAGTTTTTCATTAAAAACGGTCTCAAGCTCAATAAAAATTGTTGTATATAATTGTTATAAGGCCATAAAATAACAAAAACAAATAACTTAAGGACGAGCACACCTAAAAGTTATTTTCAAAACTTAAAACACCAGCTGTAGCTGGAATCGAGTTATTATTAAAAAAAATCTTATTTATGATCTGATCTGGCTAATAGTTTGCGAAAAAACTGCTCCCTAGGTAGCTGTGGAGTAAAGTTATTACTAAAGATTGTATTTATGGTCCGACTTGTCTAATGTTTAATCGAGGTATATCTTTGTAACGGTATGGGCAATACTATTGCAAAAAACCGCAAGGTGGCGCTGCAGTTGATTTATTTCTAAAAATCTTCAAGTGCAGTTATTCGGAGACACCAGGGATCAAAGTCAAATTACCACCGTTAAATCTGCCGCCATTATCATTGCGGTCCTTGCTTTACGGCGACAGAATAAATACAATTCTTGATGAATGCCTACAAGTATAAGTGTAAGACATTTATGGTATTTCGTTTGAAATAAGTCTAAGTGTATTCGATTTCTGTGCACCTATGATACTCCCCCATTTTCAAATTGCCACCAATTATACTATAAAGATTCAAGGACAATTTAACATCGAATCGGATCATTGTTGCAGCAAGAACATCTTCATGGACACAACGCTTCCGTTAGCTTATTTAAGACGGCAAAGGAGATGGAGGAGGAATGGATGGTTTTCTGACGATCACAAACCCAAACGTGAATATGAATTGTGGTGAAAACGTTGGACCAAATGTTTAAATGAAAAAATAAACCTTGGGCGGGACGAGAGGCAAGCATGAATCAATTCTGAATAATTTTCTCCTATGTTTTTCAACCGATTCGAATGGTTGTTGAATTGTTGGGAAGGTATTTAGAAGGAGGAGTGTACAAAGTTTTAAGCTTTCCCATAGATGGCGCAGGTGTCAAGCTATGCTAAAAAATCGAATTTATGGTCCGATTTTCTTCAAGCTGAGAATATATTTTCGTTACATGAGGAGAAATAAACCTGATAAAAATGGTCCCGATAGGTGCCTCCAAATTCGAGTTATGACATATTCAGTTCCATGCAATATGTTCCCATATCTACATATAAAGCGTGAATCAATTGGGAACAGTTTTTTACTATGCTTCTCAACCGATTCGAAGGGTTGCCGCTATGTTGGGCAGGTATTTAGGAGGAGGAGAGCACAAAGTTTTAAGCTTCCCGATAGTCGGCGCAGGTGTCGAGTTGTGCTAAAAAATTTATGTGCTCAAAATATATTATTTATTTTTGTTAAGTTAAAAGGTACTTCCTTTATTGACTACAAAATGAGTTAGCCAAATAAAACACTTGATAGTTTTGACACAAAACAACTATTTTATTTGTCCGTACCAATGCACTTCGGGTAGACCTGCTGTCCATCATCAGCGACGCGCTACTCTTGCGCCCCGTAGGATTTATTTTGACTTTGTAATTTCAAAGATATGATTAATTCCAAAGATTATTAAAAAATTCAATGCATTGTAGAATAAAAATATGGGTAAAAAATGCAATAGGAAATTTCTTTAGGATTTAAAAAATTTAATTTTTTGGACTCACCAGGACGAACAGATACTTTTTAAGCTGACAACGTTAGAATAATGAAATTCGAACAAATATTGCGAAATTTCAAGGATAAAATTTTAAAATGACATTTTCAATATTTACCAGACCTTCTGCACTCGAAACTTGAATATGTTTAAATTCTACAAGATTTCCTCATTAATTTTATACCCATACTTCTTCTCTAAGCGCATTTCTCTGAATTTTTAAAATCATTTTTGAATAACTGACGTCAGAGTGAAAAACTAAAAACTCAATTTTACTATATTTGGCTCATGGCTTCGCGAATATATTGATATTTGTGTTTAAAATTTACTATCGCGCGGTGTTATATGTACAATGAGCTAGAGATTTATAAAAAAATATTAATTATTAAACAAAAAAAGAAATATATCCAATACTGGTCAAGAAAAGGAGTCTCTATTATTCCCATCAGTGCAAATTAAAAAACCCGAAAATCNTTTTTTTTTTGATGAAGGCGTTGCTCATTTTCTTCATTAAAAAAATCGTCGAACATACTTAGATAATATGGAAGAAAATTACCGACATCGTCAACAATATGCCAAATATCAACTGTAAATCACAGCTACTTTAAATTTGCACTTTATTAGACTAAAATTTAATGAGCTAAGAAACTGCAGAATATTAAGAGATAAAATTGAAATAGAAAGTGCGAAATTTTTACGAAAGTTTGTCGATTTTTTTGAATGTTGTTCAAAGATTAAACCTATTTTCATTTAGTGTTTGTTAAGGAATAAACTATATTTTTATACACAAACAATTCAAATTAAAATATAATAAAATAAATACTCAAATTTAGTCAATATGAGAGTGTCGTAAAGTTATGATATTTAAGAACATCTCTTTCTTAATTAACGATGACCCTGTTTCTATATGAAACAGATTTCAACATTTTGTTTTAATAAAATTTAGTGTCGAAAATATTCTTTCAAAACTTGCAAAAAAGGCAAAAACGAGAAGGCGAAGACAAACAGAGAATAAAAAAATGTCCCGCAGTGAATTTTCAGATTTTTAAAACGGTATAGTAATTTAATTTTTTAAATTTAAAGAAAGCATGAAGACCCCATGGAATAAAGGAGTAGATACAAAATATATGACGGTAAAACTGGCACATACATAAATATATGAAAGAATGCACTCAGGCGACACCTCTAGCCATTGTGTGTCACAGATTTAAGTTATCGATGGAAATTTTTTTTTCAAAGTAGAGTAGATGGGCTGAATTTAGTTTTTAACGCTCTGAGAGACCCTTGGACCGAAATATTAAAAAAAAACACTACTTACATTCCCGCCTGCTACATGTTCAAACCGAATATTAGTTAGAGAAGCAACATGTCATCTTATATATTAATACGCAACCGAATACCCATACAAATTTAATTCTGCCTTCTGCTCCTATGAATTATAAAATTATTTAACAGAAAGTATATCACTCCACATTATTAGTGACCTCGACAAACAAATCCAAAAAAAAGGTCACAAGCAAAATAAAAAGGTGTATGGAATAAGTGATGTGGTCGAATTCCGACCACTGGGTGGTACTAGTTTCTATAAATACCTTAGTATGTACGGAAATACGTTAATGTGAAGTACATATTTATGTACATAAAAAGTTTGGCTGCAGCGAAGTTCATTCCTAACAAAATTGGAATATGTACTTACTCTACTGGAAAGTACAGCTATTCGTTTTGACCAACCTGGTTGCTATGGCATTGTGCTGTCGGCAGGGGTTAAATATATCTTGACCAGTTCTGCTAATTCAAAGCCCAATGGAATGCTATTAATATTCCTCATGTTACGTTTACGTTCGTGTTTGCATTCGTTCATTAATGTATTGAATGTGTTACAGATAAAATTAAATCAATTTGCATACCTACTTACTTGCTTGTACATCCTCACATATGAAATGGTCCTACACACTCGAACATTGATCCTTGCATTTTTTATTCGGGGTAAACAATGTAAAAAATAAACGATCTATGCAAAAAAAATGCATTCATCACTTAAAGTGAAGGAACAAATTGAAATATTTCCTGTGTTTTATGATGTATGTACATAAAGGGTGCCCATATTTTTACAAGTCAAAAATTCAACGGGCGCCGCCCGGATATTTGTTTCTTTTCATTTGAAAGACTTACAGTAAAAAATTGGGGGCGATAGAATAACACTTGATAGAAGCGAACATGACTTGAAAAGGAAATTGTGTTTTGCTTCAGAAATTAAGTTATTTTATTATTGATATCGATGTAGTAATATCATTGTATTTCAAGCATTTGACAAATTTTTTAAATACATATGTTGGATTAAATAACACCCTTTAAAAGTATAAACTATGTATTTATTTTACTTCTCCAAAATACATAATCAATTTATTTAGATTTTTTTTAAACTAAATCTGATTTCCTGTTTGAAGAGTAAGTCTTTCGATAGGCTCAAACAACCTGAAGCAGCAATTGCTTTTCTTCTTTATCGTTTGCCAATATTTCATTAAAATATTTGATAAATTTTACGCCTCGCGCTGCAGTATCGTTTACAATGAATAGATTCCGGAAGTGAGTTCAACCTTCTTCATATTCGAAAGTTATTTCTCAAGTCGATGGGTCAGACCACAAAAAAGCCGGCGATAAACTGAATCTCGTAAAAAATTGCTTTGTTTTTTTCCGAAACAAAATCGCGTAAGTTATAATGTTGAAAGGCCACCAAAGGTGTGCTTGCATTTGTGAAACGATGGTCAAAAGAATTTTGTGACCCTTATATCACTAAAACCCTGTTTACAACATTAGTTAGACCAATTCTGGAATACGGTTCGGTGGTTTGGAATCCAAGGTATCAAATTTACTCAGACAAGATAGAGTCAATTCAAAAACAATTCCTACTTTTTGCTTTAAGAAATTTCCGTTGGGATTCTCAATATAACCTTCCACCTTATATGAGCCGATTAAAACTTATTAATCTTCCTACACTTTCCAGCCGCAGGCAAATGCTTGGTACAATTTTTATAGTTAAATTACTGACAGGCTCAATTTCAAGTCCGCTTCTTCTTGGCGAAGTTAGCCTTAATGTTTCCTCCCGGGTATCAAGACACTTTTTCCCCCTATTTCTGAAAGCTTGTAAAACTAATTTTGAATTGCACGACCCACTCCGTTTCTTATGCCAGGATTTTAACTCTCATTCGAGCTCGTTTGATATATCAGATTCGCTTTCCAGCATTAAGAAATCGATACTGTCCTCTCTCAATAAATGAAACATTAAAATAAAGACATAAAATCGGCTGATGAATTTAGTTCTGTAGCTGAACAGTTTTAGATCTCGACACTTAACAAACTCCTGCCTATCGTGAAAATTGAAAATACTGGTTCCGTACGTCATGCGGACTGCGCCCCTCGTGCGGATGGGCGGGAATGGAGGGTAAAAACCGTTGGGATATTATTAAAAAAAAAAAGTGGAAGTAGTATTTCGTTTATCAATTAATTTCGGATCTGATTTCAGCCTCTCAACCATTTTACGTTTTTCCCCGACGGAAATTTTTGAATCAAAGAAGGCCAAAGCCACTGCCTCTTCAGAAAGGTACCACAAATGGTTTGTAATTTTTGCAAGAACCTGTATTGAGGCCTTGTGCATACTTAATATTATTCTTGACAAAGCTTAACTCTTCAGAAGGGGCAGCTATGTCATTGGTACATTTAGACCAGGATTTGATATAAAGTTTTCGAAAGATCGAATTCATTGGGAAAAAAAAAAAAAAAAAAAAAATTTATATACAACGCTTTTATAAATGGACTAAAAAGTAGAAAATAATATTTCTCAGTCCCACAGAATTTATTTTGATAACTTTTAATTTTGAAATTTTAGCAAAAGTCATTATAAACAATTAATTACATTGAAAACGAAAAACGTGAAGCGCATGCAGTACAAAGCATTCGATTTCATTGACAATAGTCAAACTACATAACATTCTACAGCGAAAGTACAAATTTGAGATCGATTTTAATCGGTCGTTATTCATATGTCCACATACGTAATATGTTACCTTTCATATCAAAACGCTTTTCATTTTCAATGTCATTAATTGCTTATAATGACTTTTGCTAAAAAATCAAAATCAAAAGTTATCAAAACAAATTCTGTGGGACTGAGAAATTTTATTTTCTACTTTTAGTCCATTTATAAAAGCGTTGTATATTAAAAAGTTTTATTTTATTTTATTTATTTTCTACTTTTTAGTCTTGTCTGTACAAAATTTTGCAATAGATATTAAAATAATTCAACTTGCAGTGAAAAGAGAACACAAGACTATGCAAGCAAAATGTTGTTTGCTCACATTTAGTATATGCCTACATATGTACATACATACATATAGCAGCAATTAATTTCATTTAAAGAAATGGCGTGTCGTCCATTTCCGCTGTAGCGTATGTAGTGCATATTTTTAACTTCTTCTGGCGAGGCGACATCTATCTCTAGAGATTTTCTAATTGTATGACTTTGATATGATACCTACGACGAGGTTGATATCTAGACTAGCCTTGCCATAAATACCTTTGCTATATTTATAGTATGGTGGTCTGGACATACAGCATTGCAATTTGATAAAAGCGTGGTAAAATAAATATTTTCAAAGAATAAATCGCGTTTGGCATCTATAGGGCATTACCAGAAATGTCAAAGCCAATTGAACCAATTTTTTGTAATCATCTCTGATTTGAAATTTGGACAGATGATTATTGCAAACAATTTTTTTGGCGTCACATTATGCTGGATTTATAACTGAACAAACGATAAGATCTGCGATGCAGTGTTGCCGGTGATAATTTTCAGAAAAAAGGAGTCATTGACGGAAAAAAGGGCAACCATATTATTTTTGCTTTTCTTTACTAGCCAAAGAATAACAGTCCGAATCTGAACAGAAACTCTCTGGGAGTTTTCTCTCTTTTCCCTTTCCTCCTATTTCATTTCATTTCTTTACTAGCCAAAGAATAACAGTCCGAATCTGAACAGAAACTCTCTGGGAGTTTTCTCTCTTTTCCCTTTCCTCCTATTTCCTTTCATTTCGTTTATTAAAAAAAAAGTAATTAGTACAAAAAGATAAAAAACTTTTATAGCACAGCATACAAATATTGCAGGAGACTGAAAAAAGGTACAAAATTTGAAGCTAACTTTAAATCATATTACTTGGTTAATTCATATAAAATGTATTTAATAAAATTATAAGGAAAAATAAGTTAAAAAGGTAAGCGATATAAATAGAATCAATGAGATAAATTACATTGATACAGATGGTCAGTTTAAACCTAAATTTTAGAAAAATAATTATAAATAACTTGTCTGTAGTTGCTTGGGCTCATAATGTTCTTCGTAGCAGCCGGAATGGAGTTCCAAATACGTATGGCATTGACGAAGAACAGCCTTGTTGAGCTCACATAATTAAAGTCTGGCACAGCCAAATTACACAGCCAAACAGCCGAGTTCTCCAAGCAGAGATGTGATCATATCTACACAAACCATAAACGTAGCGTGTAACGTGATTGAAGACCACATCGATTTTGTAAGCATAACGCGAGTCTAACTGATTATAAATTAATTCACAATAGGTTATAATTTGTAAGATTAGCTGCACGGCAAGTTTTCTTCTAATGTTAACGGGCGTAAACTTTGCAGGTTGCCTTAGATTGCGCAAAACATTGTTTTCAAAGTAGTGTTACCAATGCAAAGTGGAGGAATTTTGTCACTAGGGAATTGTTTTCTTGAGATTGGCAACACATACGATTTATCAGCATTCAAACAGAGTCCATTGGCAATCGTCCAGCACAAAATGGATGCAAGATCACTATTAACTGTACGACAAAGATCACCTAGATTACTAAAACTACCAGACAAATATAACTGAATGTCATCAGCATATGCACGTACACTTACACATCACACAAGAAACACATCATTAACAACAAGTAAGAAAGTCTAAGATCGGGCGGAGCCGAACATTAAATACCCGGAGCAGGTATTAAGTATATGTTTTTTTCAACTTTCCGAAAGCTATCGCTACATGGTGTGTCAATTTTGAGTAAATTAGGGTCCTTAAATTTCGAAATATTGAAGTTTCAAGCATTTCTGAAATTTACCGTTATATGAAAAGCGGCCGTAATTTTAGTCCGATTTCAATAGTTTTCAACATTTTGCTTTTATGTGGCAAGCACAATAACCATACCGAGTTTGGTACAAATTGGCAGAACGGTTACCAAGCGTATTTCTTGGTAAAGAATTGTTGCGAGCATCAATTTTGAATAAATTAGCTTTAATATTTACTGATTTATCGAAGATTTTGTATTTCTCTAAATTACAGTTATATGGGATGTGGGCGTGGTCATTGACCGATTTTAGAAATTTTCGGCCATTTAGTATGCTGTACCAAAGCCAACAACTGTGCCAAGTTTGGAAGAAATTGGTACAGCGGTTACCAAGATAT
>NW_016167300.1:11492-21836 GCF_001687245.7 Rhagoletis zephyria
AGCGGTTACCAAGATATACACATGTAACCATAAGTGGGCGTGGCTATGCCCATTTTCCAAAAATTTATAATATTCTTACTTTTCGTCTAAAAATCATTGTAAATATCTATGTTGAGTAAATTATCGTCAGTAGTTACTAAAATATCGCAGTTTTCGTATTTCTGGAAATTACCGTTATATGGGAAGTGGGCGTGGTTACAGTCCGATTTCGCCCATTTTCAATACCAACCTACCTTGGATAAATGGAAACCTGCGTACCAAATTTCGTTGAGATATCTAAATTTTTGCTCGAGTTATCGTGTACACGGACGGACGGACGGACAGACAGACATGGCTTAACCGACTTCTCTATTCATTCTGAGCATTTATGTATACATTTGTCTTTATCTATATCGATTCGTTTTCGCTGTTACAAACAACCGTTATGTGAACAAAATTAATATACCCTTGCGGACAAGTGGCTCGGGTATAAAAATACTAAATAGCAAGGGTCCAGAATGGAACCCTGTGGAACACCAACACTTATATCCCTTGACTCCGGTACTTCATGTCCAATGCTTACATATTGAGATCTGTCAGCCAAATAACATTTCATTATCGAGCCAAAACATTATTTTAGTTTAAAACATAGCAAAGTGTCAAATGCTTTCGAGAAGTCACGTAGACAGAGCAACGTTAGTTGGCTTTTGTCATAGAGAATACGAATGTCATCAAGTATTTGTAATAACGCAGTTGAGCAACTATACTTAGCTCTAAATCCCGACTAGTAAGATAAGAGTACGAATTACATGTGCATTAATTTCTTCAGCTGATATACTTTCAAAGACTTTAGACAGGCAGATAATACACTTATCGGCCTGAAATCACTAGAAGAGTTGGGAAATTTATTTTTTTAGGACGGGTTTTACTAAGGCAACTTTACACAGATCAGGGAAACAAGACGTCGTTATACAATGATTTAAAATATGTGTAATAGCACCTAAAACAAGAGGTAGTATTATTTTAATAAATTTGATCGGAATTCCGTCTACACCAACTGCATTGGACTTAATCCTATAAATACTTCGCATTACACCTCCGTCAGTAACAGCTGAGAAATCAAAGGGTTTGCCTGAATAACACGCATAGTTACAGGATACAAAATTAAGACTTGCACCATACACCGGGCTTTTAATGAAAGCATTATTAAGGTGATTTGTGTCAAGGTTACAATTTGGTTCCTCTTTGCTATACACACGCAAGCTTTTAAGATTGCACCATAAAGTCTTAGGTGGAAGTTCAGAATTAAGATTTGACTTAAAAAAATAAAATTTTTTTATTCTTATCACTCTAGTGGCCATGTTTCTGGCTGATTTGTAATTTTTCCTTTTTATTTAAAAATCCAAGTTTCTCGTTCACAGTAGCATATCATGAATAAAAATTTCCTGATGATTTTTTATATTTAATGGGAGACTTGAGCTCTCAATAAGGTGTCAGACAGATTCGTCGATGTTCGAATTTCCATCTATTGGAGGATTTTTTTCTCAGGAGAAACGAATTCCCGGAGAACAATCTCCCCGGGAGTATTAAGAACTGGGCGGTAAATCTGTTGAACTTAAAAAGAAAATAGCGGGACAAGCGTTGCATTAAACAGGGTTGCAAACATACACTTACATCTATTTGCTGCTAGGAGAAGAGTTGTATTTCCTTTAAACGTTTTAAGTGATGCATTTTTAGTACTTTTAGGAGGAAACATTTTTTGATAGCATGGTTCTGTTAACATTTCCTAAAAAATCTCTGAAAAGGAGCAAAAGTCGCACATAATTTTGGAAAAGGGTCAAAATATCAAAATTTTCAAAAATTCGGGTCAAAGGGTATTGACGCTTAAAAGGGCTCAAATTGCCCCTTTAGTCGCACAACGCCAACACTGCTTCGATGCCACTTTTAATGAAGCGATGGTTAGGTTTCGGCCAAGTCTTCGCAAAACGTTCAAAAATTTTAACATCAGGTACATTGTTTGAATCTAGATTAAATTCAAAGACAGCAAAAAATAATTTCAAATATACGTGGTGATGACAAGGCAACCTTATTAATTTGCGACCACTTTTTTTCGAATAGAGCTGCAGCTCCTGCGTTAGTGCCTGTATTACTCGCAGATGTATCAAAGGTCATACCTTGAACTTGGAGCACCAGATTCCATTCTGCCAATTTTTCATAAACAATATTACGCCGAGAAATTTGGTTGTGCCATTGTAACCAGTGTTGCCGTTTTGATCCAAATGGATAAAAAATGATACGTGTTTCGCCGAATTTTTACAAGGTTGTTTTATTTTTAGCTTAGTAGAAATTGTGATACATTTTAATTCACAAACAAATTGAGGGTAACTCTTTCCATCTTAAGACTTTTATGATTTTGTGGCAACACATTAAGTTTGTTTTCTTTCACTGAACACACCACCTTTAATCTGCATATGGCATCACTGTTGGCTAGGGCTGCCAGATATCTCTGTTGCCAAACGTCGGGACACTTTAGAGAGGGCCTCACGCTCCCTTCTCTTTCATTTCGACGTGCGAAAGGATGAAATTTTATTTTGACAGACAAAAACAAAAAGACAAAAACATAAGATCATGAGATCACGCCAACAAAACTAAACAACTTGTCACAACTAAAGCACAGAGAATTTTTTACAATGCATGAACCTTTTTTATTCTTTATAAAAATACAGTTTATACTAAATATATGAAAAAACATAAAAATAAAATTGTTAAAATTTGTGCTAAACTCGGGAAAATTCAATAAATAAAAATTTTATAAAAATGTTTAAAATGAAGTTTTGCAGTTTTGCTTGATTTTTGGTAGTATTTTTACTGAGAGTTTCTTCCATACAAACTATGTTTGATAATTCTTTTTATATAGAAGACACTGTCAGCAAAAAAAATAAATGCTAAAAATCACCGAAATTTGCTGGCAACTTCAGAATTGCACTTTATTAATTGGCTCTAAAGCTACATTTTAAAAATTTTTCTAAAAGATCTGATTAGAAATTGCGATCTGATTAAAGAGCCCCCGAGCCAATAATTTTGTACGGCACTGTGCTTATAAGTACTCTAGGTTTCATGAAAGAAAAAAATATAAGTACAAGGTAACATTAAAATATCAGTCATATTTTTCGTTGCTGTGAACATGATAAAAATATAGTAAGGTAGAACCGCTGAGAGTTACTTTTAAAATTCTTGACGTTTCCAAACAATTTAATTTTTAAATTTACTCACTGACTCACACACACATCTTTATTTTCAATCTCAAGCAACAACAATTTCGAACAATTTCAATTTTTTATTTTCAAGTCTATATGATTTTAAAATGTTGGCAAACTTCAAAAAAAAATCATGGAAGAACGGGTTGAGAGAACGGTTTTACCTTACTATGTTTTTATCATGGCTGTGAACTTGTTTCAAAACTTCTGTCTTTTCCTAAATATAATTGTAAAACTCTGTGCACGTCATTTTGAACGTATTTAGATACAAATCGATGGCTGAGTGGAAGATCGACATATCTTGGCAGCCAGTTCGAAAACGCCCTATCTCAGAAAACTTTTCAAAAACGCCCTACTTCAGAATTTGATTGAAAAACGCCCTAATTCAGAATATTATTGAAAAACACCCTACCTCAGAATGTGGTTGAATAACGCCCTATCTCAGAATTCGGTTCAAAACGCCCTATCTCAAAGGAAAATACATTGAATTTAACCTGAGATAGGGCGTTTATGAATCGGCATCTAAGATAGGGCGTTCTTCAACCAAATACTGAGCTAGGGCGTTTTTCAATCAAATTCTGAAGTAGGGCGTTCTTGAAAAGTTTTCTGAGTTAAAGCGTTGTTGAAAAATTTTCTGAGATAGGGCGTTTTCGAACTGGCTGCCGAGATAGGTCGATCTTCCACTCAGCCATCGATATACTAATCATCAACTATTGCTTGTGCAAAGTTCAACTATCTCATCTCATCTAATGTGACTATTTCACAAATTAAACCGGTGCACTGAGAGAAAGAAGTTTAGAATTAAAAAAGCGTGCTAAATTAAAAAAACACGCATATGAAAGAGCACCAACCCAACTCGTAATAAACTTAAGTATACAAATTTTAGTATTCAGTATAGAAATATTCAATTCAAATACGCTCATATTAAAATGAAGCGATTTGCAATTACTGATTGATTTTTCATAATTAAGTTAAAAAAATATTTAAATTCCATGCTGGTTGTAATGGGAATTGAACCCTGTCCCTCTGGAAATTAGCAAATTGTGGCAAGCATCGTCGCGCACTCAGCTACAGCCAGACATGTAAATGTGCATTTAAATATTGAGTTTTTTAAACGATAATCAAATAGAAAATATTCATGTTTACTATGCATTATTTCCCTCAGTGAATTCATAATATTTTTCCGAATATTACAACGCGTTTTTTCCCTTACTGTAGTGATTTTTGAACTTTTATTCAAATTTGTGCAATCAAATCAAAATCCGGGACACTAAAACGAAACCCGGGACATTTTAAGGTTGGACCGGGACATGTCCGGGAAAACCGGGACGTCTGGCAGCCCTACTGTTTGCTACAGACAACTAGCCCGTTCGTTTCCTTTCACACATTTATCATATATTTTGCGAACAATGTCACATTAAATCCTGGAGTGCGGGAACAGGCTAATATTTCGTTCCTTTTCCGTTTTGATTTTAAAGCTGTCGGACGTGGAACTTAGCTAAGAATCTCACAGGCTAATATTTGTCGCTCCTTTTCCTTTTTGATTTCAAAGCTGTCGGGCGTGGGACTTGGCTAAGAATTTCATCCATAGTAATCCAATAAGTATTGTGAAATTTACTTTTATGTGAACATTGCTAACCAGAATGGTGAGGCTATGGTATGTAGCAAGGGCTGTCAAAAGTTAAAATATTCTAAATGCTCTAATTTGCCCACAATATGTAGCTGTGGTTGTGGTGTATTATTGCTGATGTAGCTAGCGAAATAGCTTGTGGCAGTGATACTACATTCTGATTAGCCAGTAAGCATGCAAATGAATTCAACTGTTAACGAGTATAAACGCTTTATATTCTCTCTGTATGCAAAAACCAAAAAATATTAATAAAAACTGTCAACGATCTCAATTAAAAACTCTAGCTTCTATTTTAATTAAAGAATTAGAAGTTTTATTGAAAATTGATACTTTGATGCTTAAAATTTTTTTTGACGTAGAATACGTCTTACGCTTCGATATTGAAGCTATGCTCAAATCAAGGCGAATTTATACAAGGTGGTGTTAACAGAACAAAAGCAAAAATTACAACAACAAATTATACGCTCCTTGACAATCAGTACAAAGCCAAATTACAACAAACACATGATTTTGACAAAAGATACAATTTCGCCGTGAAATCAGCGGGTCCGATAACACCACCTTGTATAGATTCGCCTTGTGCTCAAATGTTGTGGTTGTAATTTTTAGAGCTTCACGAAAACGCTTATTGTACGAGAACTAATGAAGCGATCTCAAACAGACAGATTCATTTTTGTAAGTAACCAATTCGGTTTCTGTCGTAGAAAAACATTAAATATTGGCTTATTTTGTGGTCAATTTTGAGCCTTTAAATTGCTCTAGCAACTTATGATTTGCAGATATAACTGTAATTTTCGGGATATAGGTTCTTTGAAGGAATAAAAATATTATCGTGCACGAATTTTATATAAACTCAACAGATATTGGGCATTTTAAGGCAGAAAATTGTTGAAAAAGTTAGCAATTTTTTTTTATTACCGAAATGCTCGAAAACCGCTCGAATGATTTTGTTTTTGTTTTGTTTAATCAGAAATTCAAGTTTTCAAGTCATCATTTTGCAAACACGTGCATGCGCTGGAAGTGAGAGAAGGAGACAAAAGTATATGTGTGTAGGTATTTCGGCTTTTGAGTAACAGATGGCCAAGTATATATAACCTTAATAACAGTTAATGTGTCTCTGTTTTTCTTTTAGTAATCTATGTACATAAATATGTATGTACTAGGGATGTTGCGAATGTGGAATTGCGGATGCGGATGTCATATATTTTTAAGAGATCATTTTGCTGAGTACATTAGGTGATTTAGGTAAATAAAAAATGAATAAGTTAGTAATTTTTAATAATATTTTTTTATTTAGTATTTCAATTAAAAAACTGGAACATTGTATTTAAGAAAGAGTAATTTTGCTGCCTTTTCGGGTTACAGCCTGTTTCCTAACGGGTCGCAAATCAAACCTGCGTCACTAAATAACTATTCGCTCGAGGCGACAAACTTGAAACTTGACAAATTTGTAAATTGTTTTCGATTGACGCTGCATCAGTTATGTTTCCTTTTTTATTTCGGTGCAACACTTCCTTTTTGGGAATTGCATCGGGGCTGCAAATGTCGGATGTATCCTCCTGACTTTCATCTTCCCAATCTAGCATCATGGCAAGATCGTTGTTTAAACACCAATTTGGAGCATCAATTCTTTTGATTGTTTTAGAATTTGGAGAACCTGTTACGTCATCAACGTTTTTCGATTTCAGTTTTTGCAATTCATTTTTAATCCTGTCTTCTGGGACTGGTTTGACGAGGTTGTGAATAGGTGGATATGGCAATTAAATTGGTATTTTCCAGGAATGAAAATTTCGAAGAAAATTCTGTTTTGAAAGTCGTGGCTGCCAGCAGAACTTGTTTAAAATCTTGATATAGTGTTAAAAAGGTACCCCGTTTTTTATAATAATTTGAATTATGGAATCACGGATGATAAAGGTCTCAGATTTGCTTAGTTCTCGGGTGACTTCTTGGAAAGGGTCGCCTGTAATGAATACCTTGTAATTAGTTTTTTTTATTAGTTAGTTGAGCTCGGCTTTTCCTAGTTGCAGGCAGTCACAATTAATTACTCACCGCTGTCGGTACCATAAGCTATCAAATCTGTTTTGTTGTTCCATTCCAAGCGCTCAATGTGTTTTGATATATTTTTTGAGACGAATGAACGCAAATTTTCAACACATATATCGCTAATACTATTTTAAAAGGGCTTATTTCACATTGTCGCTGAAATGCAAAAACCACAACTAACTAAATTTTTGTATTGCCTAAAACGATGTGGGACTTATGATTCGATGAAATGCATCATAATCAATCAAAAAGTTAATTTTGGATTTTTAGTTAGTTTTGGCTTTTTTTATTTCAGCTACGATGTGAGTTAAGCCCTTTCAATACTATACTGACGATATATTACATGCCAAGTCCCACTCCTCAATAGATAAAAAATTCACCTTGAATTTATTCTTATTTAATTTGTGAACTTGGCTGTCGACTTATTTACATACCATTTTATCTTTATTTCGATGCGTGCTAATTTTGATAATATACACAAAATTAAAAAAAAATGTTTTTATTTTCGAGCTGTACCGTAGCATCTCTACAGGCAAAAAATATTGGCTAAAATTTTTGTTTGCCAGATATACGTTTTATCAGTGCACTTGTACAATATTCGCATTCGCAAAAGCTCCGCATTGATTATTGCGAATGCGAAAACGAATGCGAATGGCGGAAGTTTTGCAGTTGCGAATGCGAATGCGAATATTCGCAACAACCCTGGTACACTGAGAGAAATAATGCATATTAAAAATGAATACTTTATATTTGATTATCGTTTAAAAATGTTCTTATTTAAAAATAATATTTTCATACAAAATTTACTGTTCGCATCTCAGTATGTATATGTAAGTGTACATACGCACCCCAAGCATGCAGAGCACCGCTCTGAGAGCGGTGACAACACACACACACATACATACATAGTACATACATGTTTATCCTTACAAATCGCGTGCTATGGTGTTGATGGATATTCAACATTTGAAGGCAAATTTATATGGCTGGGTGTAGCTGAGCGCGCAAAGATACTTGCCACAAGTTGTTGATATCCGGAGATGGTCGGGTTCGAATTCCACTGCGGGCAACATGCAAATAACATTTTTTTTTTTAGTTTTTGTATTGATTATTCACTTCACGGATGCTTTTTCAGTACGAACGCGGTCATTTTAATATGCGCGTAATTGAATTGAATATTTACCAATATTTGACGTTTATAGTAAGATCAATTACGTTTCTATTTGATTTTAATATTTTTTCCCCTCAGTGTATGTCCATATGAATGCATAATACGCGAAAAATTTCAAAAAAAAATCAGATTAAGCATTCGTTGGATTTTACAAAATGACTTATCAAATTAAAGGGCCTATGGATGTGCAATCTATATATATAAAAATGAAATGTTTTCCGTATGACGGCGATGCCTGACCAAACGGCTGAACCGATTTCAATTCCATACAAAGTACTTTTTTGGACCTTCTGTGTGGAAGGTTCTTCGATTTAAAAAAATTTGAAACTTTTTGTTATTGTTGCCGAAAAATGAAGAATGCTGAGACGCCACGATTTCGCAATTTCATAGAGTTTTCCGTATATTGAATGTAACTGAACTACTAAACGGCTGGACCGATTTGGTTCATATTTGGAACATATATTAATACCATGAAAAGAAATATTTCTATTAAAAATTTGCTCGCTAGGTGTCGCTGGGGTCAGGATATTCCTAAAAATTGCATTTACTTGCCGATTTGGCTCATATTTAGAACATTTGTTAGCCAATTGAAAAGGAATATTTGCACTAAAAAATTACCAGATAGGTGGCCCTGTGGTCGAGAAATCCCCAAAAATTATTTTAGATATATTTACTATATATTTGTGGAAGTATGTATGTATGTATGTATGTGCCAAGTTGCAGCCCAAACGGACAGACAGAACAGAACGAAATTTTGACAGAGTATTGTCATGACAACTGGGCCTATAATAGGGAGAAAAAATTGGGATTCGACAAGGGGGCGTGGCACCTCCCACAGGCGTGGAATATTTTATCAGCAATAACTTGGGAACCATAAACCCCACGAACTTGAAATTTGGTATGCAGGCACAGCTACGGTAGCCGCTTATAGTAAGGTGTAATGAATGAGTTTATAAAAGGGGGCGTGGCACAATCAGTTATAACTTCGGAACAACAAGTCACATGAACTTGAAATTTGGTATGCAGGCATAGCTACGGCAATTGCTTATAGTAAGCTGTATATGAATGATTTTATAAAAGGGGGCGTGGCACATCCTGTAGACGTGGAATTTTTTATCAGCTTTAACTTGGGAACTATAAACCCCACGAACTTGAAATTAGGTATGCAGGCACAGCTACGGTAGGCGCTTATAGCAAGATGTATATGTATGAGTTTATAAAAGGGGGCGTGGCACATCCCATATGCGTGGAATCTTTTATCAGCTATAACTTGGGAACCATAAACCCCACGAACTTGAAACTGGGTATGGAGGCACAGCTACGGTAGGCGCTTATAGTAAGGAGTATATGGATGAGTATATAAAGGGGGCGTGGCACATCCCGTAGGCGTGGAATTTTTTATCAGCTATAACTTGGGAACCATAAACCGCATGAATTTGAAATTTGCTATGCAGGCACAGCTACGGTAGGTGCTTACAGTAAGGTGTATATGGATGAGTATATAAAAGGGGCGTGGCACATCCCGTAGGCGTGGAATTTTTTATCAGATATAACTTGAGAACCATAAGCCCCACGAACTTGAAATTTGGTATGCAGGCCCAGCTACGTTAGGCGCTGATAGTAAGTATATATGAATGAGTTTATAAAAGGGGGCGTGGCACATCCCGTAGGCGTGGAAGTTTTTATCGGCAAACGAAACATGTTCATGTATAATGTATAAAACTCCTTCCGAAATAAACATTCTACCGGAAAAGTGCAGCTATACTAAAACAGCTTAGAGAATAGGAAGCTAAACTTAATGTACCATAGTAGACTAATTTTAATTTAAAAATTCTATCGTTTCCTTAATTCAGTTAATATTAATAATGGAACAAGATTTTTAGTACAGAAAATTATGATCAATACATATCAGTTGAATTACGATAAAGCTAAAAGTATGGCTCATAAGGATGCCTTAATTTAAACGGAAAGAAAATAGTTTNTTTTTAGTACAGAAAATTATGATCAATATATATCAGTTGAATTACGATAAAGCTAAAAGTATGGCTCATAAGGATGCCTTAATTTAAACGGAAAGAAAATAGTTTTTCTCCTCTGAGCTGAATATTTCTATTACTGTTTAAATTTTGATTTGTTTACCCCGAACGAAGTCGGGTGCTCTGCTATTAACGTGTAATTTTTTCAAAATGAGTTGCCACCGGATAAAAAAAATAAGTTCAAATTATTTTTAAGTTAAATAAGTTAGTACACTATAAGTATTGATC
>NW_016167301.1:0-11199 GCF_001687245.7 Rhagoletis zephyria
ATATTCTTATAAATAAATGGACTTTTTAGCCATTAAAACAAAGTCCTTACATACATATAAAAAGGACCTACAATTTGCAAATATTTACATACGTATGAGCACAATATGCATACACTCGCAGGCAAGCATAATTTCCTACATACATACTCGTACANATTAATTTGTACGCAAATATTCTTATAAATAAATGGACTTTTTAGCCATTAAAACAAAGTCCTTATATACATATAAAAAGGACCTACAATTTGCAAATATTTACATACGTATGAGCACTGTATGCATACACTCGCAGGCAAGCATAATTTCCTACATACATACTCGTACATACATGTGTTTATAATTCTGCGCTCAAATTGCTTTTAGTGGTCGCTTGGTTAGTCGGTCGGTCGGTCGCTTTTGTTGTTATANGTCGGTCGGTCGGTCGGTCGGTCGGTCGGTCGGTCGGTCGGTCGGTCGGCCGGTCGCTTTTGTTGTTATAGACATTTGCTCTGCGCTGTAGATAGGTTGCGGTGAAAGCAAAGCAGACATAACCATGTGGGCAAACGTATCCATATATACACATTAGTATATATATATATACATAGGTACATGTGTGTATACCAACCCCCAAAAGCAGTCGAATATGCAAGAAAATATAAATACTCGTACATCCGATACGAATATCCACAAATTATTTTGCATATGTGTATGTATGTATGTATATATGTTGAGGAAAAACAAACAAGCAATATGCTATTCCTGTTGTGCGGCCAATTCGCCTCAAACTCACCTACATTTTAAAAGTACACGGTATCGGGTCACATTAAAGCTTGTCAAGGGTTGCAGGTATGCATATAAACATGCATATGTACACATGTGCGCTTGAATACCATTAATTAGGAAAAAAGTTTTACTTAAACTTTTCTTTTTGTAGAATTTCTTTAGGCCACACTTTTGTTTTACTTTTTTAATTAATTTNTATATATATACATAGGTACATGTGTGTATACCAACCCCCAAAAGCAGTCGAATATGCAAGAAAATATAAATACTCGTACATCCGATACGAATATTCACAAATTATTTTGCATATGTGTATGTATGTATGTATGTATATATGTTGAGGAAAAACAAACAAGCAATATGCTATTCCTGTTGTGCGGCCAATTCGCCTCAAATTCACCTACATTTTAAAAGTACACGGTATCGGGTCACATTAAAGCTTGTCAAGGGTTGCAGGCATGCATATAAACATGCATATGTACACATGTGCGCTTGAATACCATTAATTAGGAAAAAAGTTTTACTCAAACTTTTCTTTTTGTAGAATTTCTTTAGGCCACACTTTTGTTTTACTTTTTTAATTAATTTGCTTAGAAGCTTTGAGTGTTTTAGCTATTTTCTCTGTATCGTATCTCACTTTTCATCATTGTATGTATGTGCATTTTTTTTAGGGCATATTTAAATTAAATATTTAACAGGCGCCTTCGAAAGAAATTTATTTACCCAACATACATAAATTTGTTTATGCTTTTGTCGTGGACTAAGATTTTGCAAACCTCTTTTTTAAGGTAAATAGCCATTGGCAGGTGGGAGCAGACTCCTTCAATAAAGTCCTCATATAAAGAAATAATGGAAGTGCCGCATCTTCCTCTACCACTTCGTTTGCCTGCTCTCGTAACTCTATTCTGCATATTGCGTTAATGAAGGAAAATATGTGTATTTATTCAGCACGATATCTAAATCACGCAACAAATAGCACAGTGAGTCTGGCACAATTATAAAATGAAGAAACCCTCAAACATTTAATTCTTTGNAGAAGCTTTGAGTGTTTTAGCTATTTTCTCTGTATCGTATCTCACTTTTCATCATTGTATGTATGTGCATTTTTTTTAGGGCATATTTAAATTAAATATTTACCAGGCGCCTTCGAAATAAATTTATTTACCCAACATACATAAATTTGTTTATGCTTTTGTCGTGGACTAAGATTTTGCAAACCTCTTTTTTAAGGTAAATAACCATTGGCAGGTGGGAGCAGACTCCTTCAATAAAGTCCTCATATAAAGAAATAATGGAAGTGCCGCATCTTCCTCTACCACTTCGTTTGCCTAATGAATGAATGAATGGTAATGAAGCAAAATATGTGTATTTATTCAGCACGATATCTAAATCACGCAACAAATAGCACAGTGAGTCTGGCTCAATTATAAAATGAAGAAACCCTCAAATATTTAATTCTTTAACGGATAAAGAATATTTCGCCTTGACCGGAAGGTTATGGTCATGAAAAAAAAAAAACCGAAATATTCTTTCTACCAATTTGTGATGGTAGTAATTCCCTACGTAATTGCGGTGGGAAGTACTACATTGCGACTGATCTTTTTCGTGTTGTTTCTTTATTTACATAGTTTGNAAAAAAAAAAAACCGAAATATTCTTTCTTCCACTTTGTGGTGGTAGTAATTCCCTACCTAATTGCGCTGGGAAGTGCTACATTCGTGTTGTTTTTTTTATATTTTGTTTGATCATACCTTGGCATACATGGCGTATGAGTAACATTATTTAATATTCATACAATATTCATACAGATGTGTAGTTATTTGAATTTTTATGCTCAGTAATAAAATAAAACATGAAAGTTAATCATAATTGGGGATTTATACAATAAAAATGACTAATAACACTTATCTTAGGGTCATGTTCGTTAAGTGAAATATTTGGTTAAATTCATTACCATAAGTCCACAAAAAAAAATGTTCAGAATAAGAAACGAGCGGCATTCGTTTTCTAGAAAATATTTAGGTCGACGAGCTCGGATATGCCCTTCATGCCCTTAAACTGACTCTTGATAGCGAATAACTGCGAATTGTGCAAAATTTTTTGTTGGCAAATTTTCATGCTTTTTAAATTTCAATTAAATAAACAACTTAAAATTGATCAAAAAGTACGCGNTTATTTTTTATTTGAATAAAAATTCATTCAAAAACGCCCATCCCTGGTTTGATCATACGTTGGCATACATGGCGTATGAGTAACATTATTTAATATTCATACAATATTCATACAGATGTGTAGTTATTTGCATTTTTATGCTCAATAATAAAATAAAACATGAAACTTAATCATAATTGGGGATTTATACAATAAAAATGACTAATAACACTTATCTTAGGGTCATGTTCGTTAAGTTAAATATTTGGTTAAATTCATTACCATTAATCCACAAAAACAAATGTTCAGAATAAGAAAAGTGTGGCATTCGTTTTCTAGAAAATATTTAGGTCGACGAGCTCGGATATGCCCTTCATGCCCTTAAACTGACTCTTGGTAGCGAATAACTGCGAATTGTGCAAACATTTTCGTTGTTAAAATTGTGATTAAATTTCAATTAAATAAACAACTTAAAATTAATCAAAAAGTACGCTGTAAATTTTCTAAGGACGCCAACGTTTCCTCCAAAGCCGATTAGAGAGTATTATTGTCCAGCTTCATAGTCCATCAAAGGATCTCCAGAGGACTTTTAAACTAAAGGGTATGCAACTCAGTAAATCCGGCAATCCAGACCCGATGAAAGCTATTGACTCTCGAGCACACTTTCTGGCATACGTTTTCTTCTATTTTGCCTTTGTAAACTTATTCGTGTTTGGGCTCAACTTCGTCCACTTCATCTTCGTATTTGTATTCGTGTTCATGTCCGTCTTCGGGTTCATCTTCGAGTTCATCCTCGTCTTCGTATTGTCCTCGCATTCATCTCAGTGCTTGTCTTCCCAATCGTCTTTGTCTCGGCATATGTCTTCAGGTCCGTGTTCGTNACGCCAACGTTTCCTCCAAAGCCGATTAGAGAGTATTATTGTCCAGCTTCATAGTCCATCAAAGGATCTCCAGAGGACTTTTAAACTAAAGGGTATGCAACTCAGTAAATCCGGCAATCCATACCCGATGAAAGCTGTTGACTCTCGAGCACAATTTCTGGCATACGTTTTTTTCTATTTTGCCTTTGTAAATTTATTCGTGTTTGGGCTCAACTTCGTCCATTTCATCTTCGTATTTGTATTCGTGTTCGTGTCCGTCTTCGGGTTCATCTTCGAGTTCATCCTCTTCTTCGTATTGTCCTCGCATTCATCTCAGTGCTTGTCTTCCCAATCGTCTTTGTCTCGGCATATGTCTTCAGGTCCGTGTTCGTTTTTGTATCTGTGTTCGTCGTCGCATTTGAACTCTTATATCGAGAAAAAATTTGTTCAGCAGAAAGAAATTCGAAAACGGCTTGACGGATTTGAAATTTTTTTTATTATTTAGGTAATCAGAATGAACTCCGTTAGAAAAATGTCGAATTAAATTGATAAGATGAATGAAGCTTACTTCTAAACAAAGTCGAAGGATAATATTGGCCGATTTCGGGGACAAAACCATCGATAGCTTCCTACATCTGCATACGTGGAGGCTCATGAGAGGAGATTCAAAAAACACATCTCTCGCTTTTGCAACTTTTACAAAGCAATTAGTGGCTTGAGGTGTGAAAAAAACTTTTCTGCATTATATTTTTTATTTTTATTTACTTTTTCACTCTGCTATGCAACGGCGTCGTCATGCAATAGTACATATGTATGTAAATAATTTTCCGGGCTGACAACAAGCGTAGCCATAAATTGTTGCTNTATTATTTAGGTATTCAGTATGAACTCCGTTAGAAAAATGTCGAATTAAATTGATAAGATGAATGAAGCTTACTTCTAAACAAAGTCAAAGGATAATATTGGCCGATTTCGGGGACAAAACCATCGATAGCTTCCTACATCTGCATACGTGGAGGCTCATGAGAGGAGATTCAAAAAACACATCTCTCGCTTTTGCAACTTTTACAAAGCAATTAGTGGCTTGAGGTGTGAAAAAAACGTTTCTGCATTATATTTTTTATTTTTATTTACTTTTTAACTCTGCTATGCAACGGCGTCGTCATGCAATAGTACATATGTATGTAAATAATTTTCCGGGCTGACAACAAGCGTAGCCATAAATTGTCGCTCTTATGGCAGTGTTTAAGAAGTACATATGTACATAACTATGTACATACATGTGTGGGTGTGTGGTAATGAATGCACTTGCGTCTGCATACCTTTCAGCGTTTTAGCTTGTACTAATGCATAGATAAGCAAATAAATTTTGTGTGACTGTATTTGTTTACATACATCCATATGTGTTTGCGTATGTACATTTGCTCCTACGTTTTGGATGATTGATTGCACGCTGAGTAGTCGGAGTTCAAGATGAATATCCATCGAGATAAATGTTTGCAGACGCTGTACATAACAGCAACAACAACAACAACAACGACAATAGCAATATGCGCAACAACAATGTGAACAATATCAAAAAAGCATCTGTTTTACTTCGAAATGCATTGCTGCTAAAGTTTATATTCAATTTTAGTTTTGTTAAAGTGATTAAATGGAATTCCATTGACTTTTGTCTGTAATTGTATAAGTTAGAGCTGAGTGTAAGCGAGTAAACATCATACATATTTACTTAGTTTGTGGCTCATCATTTTTTCTTGTTGTCCTAGTAGTTGCATATGCTTTATTTATATGTACATGTGTTTCCTTGTTTCTTATTAAAATTACTTTATCTTTCGCATCACTTTAATACACAAAAGCTGTTTTACGCTTGACTTCACAAATTTGTTTAATGACTTTGTACTAAAATTAATTGGACTTTATTTTCGTTTATGTACTACGTGTAGCCTAAAGCGCAAGATATGTAGATGCGCATGTGTATGCACTTACATATTTTTCGAAATATTTTAGTGAAGTGGAATTTCTTTTAGTGAAACCCTACGGAATATTTCCAATCAGTGTTGCACTGTAGTAAAAATTACAATAAGGAAAATTACATTGTCAAGTCGCGCCTAGTGCTTTTTTTGATGTAAAGGAATCATAGTTATGGTAGGTGAAAGGTAAATATGGTATATATATGGAATCAAAATTCAAATGAGTAAGGGGTCATACTTGCCTTCAGTGACTTTGCATCAAAATTAGCAAGCAATTTTTTCATGGAAAATTTTAACCTCCTAACGCCAACAACAACTTATTGACCCCTATTTTGAATAAGTTCCGTGTGAGCTTATTATAAACGAGGCGTGGAGGGTTAAAATGTTTTTTTTTTTTTTGTTAATTGTAGGAATTATAAAATAAAATTTCCGTTTAAACGTGAGTACGCGATATTTCTTTATTTAAATTGAGAGTACGGTCGTTATTTAATGCATATGGGTGTAAATTATGAAATGCTGCTAATCCTACTAAGCTTATATTGAAAAAAAAAAAAAATAAGTACGCCTGGGCCCCACTGGAGAAGTGAAACTTACGTTACATATCTAATTTGTCACATAACCAATCTACATAAGTACATACATACATCTGCTTTTTCTTACGGTTATACCATTTTTTGTATTTTTTTTCTATCTCGATCCCTACCTCTATTCTGACCGTTTTAATTACACTTATGTTATTCTGTTTGCCCTTATCTTTATCAAAAACAAAATCGATAGTAACATCCATCAAAATATCGATAACAAAATCGATAACAATATCGATAATAAATTCGATAAAAAATATCAATAACAAAGTCGATAAAAATACGGAAAAAAAATTTCGATAACAAAATCTATAAAAATATCGATTATTATATCGATAAGTTCCGAAAATCCCGAAAATCTCTAAAATAACGAAATTGGTCCAAGATTGAGTCTCTATCTATGAATGTATATCCTTTCTAAATAATTACCTTTATTTTAATCTTTCTTCCTCTATCATAATCTTTACTTTTCGATATCCTCATCCTCATCTTTTTCTTTATATGTATTTATCTTTATTTTAGCTTTTATGATTATCATTTTCTTCATCTTCACATTCCCCTTCACCTTTCCCTTATATATATAAGTAAAGTGTTTAAATTTACCTTGATATTTATTTTTGTCTTTATATTTACGTATCTTTTTTTTTACTTTTGCCTTTATCTTTTTCTCAATCTATGTACGTACGTACTCACCTCGAAATTCATTCCAGTTTATGAAGCTTTTATATTAGGTTCATGTGGCTAAAGGAGGAAAAGTAGGCTATAAATAATTTTGGAAAAGCGGACGATGCCATGCCTCTAGGGAAGAGAAAAATTTAATTCTTCATCCTCATTTGGTGAGGAAAGAGTGGGAGTATGATGTATAGTGGAACGATTTTCCGTCATCCCTTATCATTTTTCGAACGAAAAATCGTTCAACAATACATCATTAATTCGTCATATTTCCGCAACTATTTGTTGTAGATTAGCTTTATTTGGATATGTATGTATGTATGTATAATAGTTCCCCCACACCCGCTTCGCTGAGTGTATGAAATTTCTGCGTGTTATATTAGCAGTAAATTATTTCAATAAGACTCAACAAATTTAAATTCAACAAACACATTTTTCTTCTTTTTAACCCCTTTAAAAAATATTTGCCAACCAAAATATTCTTAAAGCTCTTTCGTCTGACACACATATTTCAAGTATCATATTCCCTTGATCCAAATTTAATTTTACTCTTTACACAGATGGCAACCTTCCTATATGTAGTTTAGAGATAAAGACTTTTCAATTCCATTTTGATTGATATCCATATTGAAGTAATTCGTTTAACATTTTTTTGTGTACATTGACTTTGACTTTGTAAACTGGTGGCAACCCTGTTAAAACAGGTTACAACTAAAGCCTTGACAAACCTTTTTCATCTGACCCCCGTATTGTGGTGCACATTTAAATGTCGAAAATTCAATTTAATCAACAAAAAACACAATTTCGGTAAATTTTTCAAAATTGTTGCCAAACCCTTTCGTTACGGTTCAAAGTTTTTAGTTTTTTTTCGGGGCCTCTTGGTCTTATCGCGAAATTTCGGGATTTTTTCAGAAAATTTCCGGATTCCAGATTCTTCGAGTTTTCTCGTAACGTTATCGAAATTTTCGCAGAATCTTTTCGGTACGTTCAGAACTTTTTCGGGATCCTTTAAGGGGTAATTTTGGGATGTTTTCAGAACTTTTCCGGAATTTATTGTGATTTTATGTGAACCTTTCAAGAACTTCGCAGTATTTTGGAATTATTTTGCAGCCTTACGTGGGACTCTTTGGGAGCTATAAGGTTTTTTCGGATTTCTTTGTGATGTGAATCTTTCGAGAATTTCCCAATACTCCGGAATTCTTTTAGGGCCTTTTGAAATTATATGGCATTTTTTTACTACTCGGGTTTTTGGCATCCTTTCGAGTTTTTGCGACATTTTGATAAATTTTTAGCAGCTATTAGATTCACAGTAACTTTTTTAAGTACTAACTTAGCTTTTGGTAGATGCCTCAAAATAAACTAAATAAACAAAATATCAGACTATTTGTAATATTTGACTTTTTTGCTTTGGGACATAAGGAAAATTACGGATTTTCTTTTTTTATGGAGGGTTGCCGCTCACGTCTAAATTTTATTACTTCTCGTTTTCTTCAAAAGTTTCCAATATGTTTTTTTTTCAGCTTTTATTTTTTATTTTTTTTTTTATCTTTATTCCTGCCTCTGAAGCTTAAAATTTTATTCAACAAGTAAAAGTTTTTCCTCTATCATTTTCACTAGTCAACGCAAATAATAACAGCAAACTAACAACATTTATTTAAAATGAAACGTACACTGTACACTAAAGCACACACACACACACACACATACTCAGCCATGTACTGAAAATTTTTTGGACTACAAGCCAAAAAACAAAACTATAAAACCAAGAATTTCGGCATGAAGTGCAATATTATCAAACTTTTAAGCTGAAATTGTTTTGTTGCGGTGCGAAAAGAGTTGCTACAACACTCCTTTTCGATTGTCAGCAATTTCCAGCAAGTGAGCTCACAACACAAATACAAATGAGAACAACAATAACAACAAAAGAGGCCGCCAACAGCATTCACACCGCATACTTTCCTTTTTGATGTGTTCATCCCAATGGATGCAATCGACAACAAGTAGCGAAGTAGCGAGGCTCCTCTCAGTGCTTTCGGAACAATAGGAATCGAGTGGCCTACCTGCACGCCGCTATCGCCACGCCCCATCCTTCTTACTTTGCCTGCTCCGCTGCCACACATACTTATTCTCATGCGCTAATTTTTTCATGAAGTTTATTATTTATTTTTGTTTTTTTGCATTTAACTAAAAACTTTGCACTCTTACTTTTCATTGAATTTGATGTGAAAAATTTTTGAGTGCAAATTTTGTCAACAACTTTTTTTTTCCAACTGAACTGTTGCAACTACCAACTACCAGATGCTACATAGTAGGTATGTATATGTAGTGCTTCCTTTTGCCTATGAGTTTGTGTCTGTGTGTGGGTTGTGGTTCGTTGTCAATGTGGCTGGCTGGCCAACTCGCAGACGTCGCAGTGCAGTGTAGTGCGGAATTGAAATGAAGTGACAACAATGTTTGGATAAAAATTCCAAACACTATTTTCTCAAATAATTTTCATCGCCAATGGCAATGGCAGCAACAACAAACAACAAACAACAGCAACTATACTATAAGGATCGCTTTGGATATGCAGCAGCAACAACTTTAATTTAAAGTTGTAGTTATCGAAATGCTTGACATACTTTCGAACTGAGGTTGCACTGTTATTCCATTAAACTACTTTGCTTATTTGTATTTATGTATATGTATGTATACATTTACATGTTTGCAAATACATACCAGCTCAGGCTTTGTAATTTCCATTACATTGCGGTTGATGCATAAATAACGGCATTAGTATTTGAAAATTATATTTTCTGTGACTTTGTCAAAGCTCAGTTATTTCATTGGAATGTATTAGGTTTTATGTCTCGAACTTCCATGACCATTATAAATAAAGTTACAAATTTCTAGTGCATTTTTTTTTTTATTTGGTTTAGCAAACTCTATTGAATTCCTTTTATATAAGTACATACACATTTCATGTGTTGCTATCTTTCTGGTTCTACGGAAAACAAGTTTCTCAGAACTTAGGGCAGTTCAGAATGTTGTGCTAATGGCCATGGATTTGCAGTCGGAATTGTATTTGCAAATCCATCGCAACCATGTGCATTTTATTGTTGTGAATTTTCAAATGCACGGAACATGCAAAAGCAAGTGCATATGCACAAGATCCTGTACAGCCCTATAATATTTTCTTCTTCTTCCAATTTTGCATTAAACCCGTTTTTCACTTTCGGTCAAGACCACAACTTTGCAAATTTCCTTTTTCCTTTCCGCATTTGCGCCACTTCTTCATCCCAAATACCCACAGACCCTTCAGCACTTAATCGTTCCATTTTATCCGTGGGTGCCTGTACTTTTCTAGTCCATCCACGAGTGGGGAGTCAATTCCTTTCAATTCATTTTTTTATTCACCGGATGTCCCTGTCTAATTCCTATTAAGAATCGCTCTTTGATTCGGAAAATCGAGCTAATTTTTTCTATTGATAAGTTTTCGAGATATTTTCAATTTACTAACTAATTATTCTTTCTCAACCTTCTTAATATGGGTATCAAATGAAAGCGCTTTACTAGTAGAATAAAGTGCAGTATAAAAATATTCAAATTCAAGATGGCTATTACCTCAAAATGGCAGATTACATAGGTTTTTTCAATCCCCTCAATACGGGTATTAAATGAAAGCGATTTACAAATGTTCTGCTGGAGATTATAAGATCAATACTACTAGGGTTTAGACAGACAATACATACATACATTAAAACTATATTGGCGAATAAATGTTCACAAAGTCTTTTCTTTTTAATAGATACCTAGATATCAGCTTTAATACATACTAGTGTTCGCCCAGCGGTTGAAATTCAACCGATAAAATTAAGGATAGTTTATGTAAGTTGAATGAGCTAAAATAACATTAGTTGGAATGGGTTAAGTGGAGGGGAGTTTAGCTTAGTACTTGGCATAACATAACATAACCATAACATGAGAATAAATAACATAACATATGAAGCATAACACACCACAATATAACATCGCACACTCTTCAGTTGTATTTCCTTTTTATCCCTTTTTTCACCTCTATCTAAATCTTATTTATTTTGGTTCATTTTATGCCAAATGATGTTGCCTTTGATGCCACATCAAGTGATATCATGTCATGTGGTGAAATTGGGTGTGGTGAGCTGCGGTGTGGTGGAATTGGGTGTAGGAGTTACGGTGT
>NW_016167301.1:17339-18979 GCF_001687245.7 Rhagoletis zephyria
TTTTTTTTTTTTTGCCTTTATCTTTTTCTCTATTTATGTACGTACGTACTCACCTCGAAATTCATTCCACTTTATAAAGCTTTTGTATTAGGTTCATGTGGCTAAAGGAGGAAAAGTAGGCTATAAATAATTTTGGAAAAGCGGACGGTGCCATGCCTCTAGGGAAGAGAAAAATTTAATTCTTCATCCTCATTTGGTGAGGAAAGAGTGGGAGTATGATGTATAGTGGAACGATTTTCCGTCATCCCTTATCATTTTTCGAACGAAAAATCGTTCAACAATACATCATTAATTCGTCATATCTCCGCAACTATTTGTTGTAGATTAGCAATATTTGGATATGTATGTATATAGAATAGTTCCCCCACACCCGCTTCGCCTGCGTGTTATATTAGCAGTAAGTTATTTCAATAAGACTCAAAAAATTTAAATTCAACAAACACATTTTCCTTCTTTTTAACCCCTTTAAAAAATATTTGCCAACCAAAATATTCTTAAAGCTCTTTCGTCTGACACACATATTTCAAGTATCATATTCCCTTGGTCCAAATTTAATTTTACTTTTTACAGAGATGGCAACCTTCCTATATGTAGTTTAGAGATAAAAACTTTTCAATTCCATATTGAATTAGTCCATTTAACATTTTGTTGTGTACATTGACTTTGACTTTGTAAACTGGTGGCAACCCTGTTAAAACAGGTTAAAACTAAAGCCTTGATAAACCTTTTTCATCTGACCGCCGTATTGTGGTGCACATTTAAATGTCGAAAATTCAATTTAATCAACAAAAAACACAATTTCGGTAAATTTTTCAAAATTTTTGCCGAACCCTTTCGTTACGGTTCAAAATTTTTAATTTTTTTCGGGGCCTCTTCTTCGAGTTTTCTCGTAACGTTATTGAAATTTTCGCAGAATCTTTACGGTACGTTCAGAACTTTTTCGGGATCCTTTAAGGGGTAATTTTGGGATGGTTTCAGAACTTTTCCGGAATTTATTGTGGTTTTATGTGAACCTTTCAAGAACTTCGCAATATTTTGGAATTACCTTGCAGCCTTACGTGGGACTTTTTAGGAGCTATAAGGGTTTTTCGGATTTCTTTGTGATGTGAATCTTTCGAGAATTTCCCAATACTACGGAATTCTTTTAGGGCCTTTTGAAATTATATGGCATTTTTTTACCACTCGGGTTTTTGGCATCCTTTCGAGTTTTTGCGACATTTTGATAAATTTTTAGCAGCTATTAGATTCACAGTAACTTTTTTAAGTACTAACTTAGCTTTTGGTAGATGCCTCAAAATAAACTAAATAAACAAAATATCAGACTATTTGTAATATTTGACTTTTTTTGCTTTGGGACATAAGGAAAATTACGGATTTTCTTTTTTTACGGAGGGTTGCCGCTCACGTTTAAATTTTATTACTTCTCGTTTTCTTCAAAAGTTTCCAATATGATTTTTTTCAGCTTTTATTTATTTTTTTTGTATCTTTATTCCTGCCTCTGTAGCTTAAAATTTTATTCAACAAGTAAAAGTTTTTCCTCTATCATTTTCACTAGTCAACGCAAATAATAACAGCAAACTAACAACATTTATTTAAAATGAAACGTACACTGTACACTAAAGCACACACACACACACACA
>NW_016167301.1:19106-21831 GCF_001687245.7 Rhagoletis zephyria
AAGGATCGCTTTGGATATGCAGCAGCAACAACTTTAATTTAAAGTTGTAGTTATCGAAATGCTTGACATACTTTCGAACTGAGGTTGCACTGTTATTCCATTAAACTACTTTGCTTATTTGTATGTATGTATATGTATGTATGTATACATTTACATGTTTGCAAATAAATACCAGCTCAGGCTTTGTAATTTCCATTACATTGCGGTTGATGCATAAATAACGGCATTAGTATTTGAAAATTATATTTTCTGTTACTTTGGCAAAGCTCAGTTATTTCATTGGAATGTATTAGGTTTTATGTCTCTAACTTCCATAATCATTATGAATAAAGTTACAAATTTCTAGTGCATTTTTTTTATTTGGTTTAGCAAAATCTATTGAATTCCTTTTATATAAGTACATACACATTTCATGTGTTGCTACCTTTCTGGTTCTACGGAAAACAAGTTTCTCAGAACTTAGGGCTCTTCAGAATGTTGTGCTAATGGCCATGGATTTGCAGTCGGAATTGTATTTGCAAATCCATGGCAACCATGTGCATTTTATTGTTGTGAATTTTCAAAAAAGCAAGTGCATATGCACAAGATCCTGTACAGCCCTAATATATTTTCTTCTTCTTCCAATTTTGCTTTAAACCCGTTTTTCACTTTCGGTCAAGACCACAACTTTGCAAATTTCCTTTTTCCTTTTCGCATTTGCGCCACTTCTTCATCCCAAATACCCACAGACCCTTCAGCACTTAATCGTTCCATTTTATCCGTGGGTGCCTGTGCTTTTGTTGTCCATCCACGAGTGGGGAGTCAATTCCTTTCAATTCGTTTTTTTATTCACCGGATGCCCCTGTCTAATTCCTATTTAGAATCGCTCTTTGATTCGGAAAATCGAGCTAATTTTTTCTATTGATAAGTTTTCGAGATATTTTCAATTTACTAACTAATTATTCTTTCTCAACCTTCTTGGGTATCAAATGAAAGCGCTTTATTAGTAGAATAAAGTGCAGTATAAAAATATTCAAATTCAAGATGGCTATTACCTCAAAATGGCAGATTACATAGGTTTTTTCAATCCCCTCAATACGGGTATTAAATTAAAACGATTTACAAATGTTCTGCTGGAGATTATAAGTTCAATACTACTAGGGTTTAGACAGACAATACATACATACATTATAACTATATTGGCGAATAAATGTTCACAAAGTCTTTGCTTTTTAATAGATACCTAGATATTAGCTTTAATACATATATTGACTGTCTAAACTCTATGATGTCCCATTTTGTTTGGGACGCCATTTTGGAGATGGGATTTGTTTTCGAAAATGCACTGTGTTCTACTTCTCAAGCTTTTTTGAAGGAAAATGTGTAATCTGCCATTTCGTGGAGGCTAACTTCTGTTATTTAAAAATGTTTCTTAATGTACAGTGTTCTACTAGTCAAGCCCTTTCATTTGATACCCATATTGAGAGGGTTGTGAAAAAATATGTATCCATCTTGGATTTACAATAAACCTCTGCATGAGTTCATTCAAACTAATAGCAACCCGGAGTCCAATAAATTTAAATATTTTACTTCATATACGAAACGCTCAGCATTATGAATTTTGTAAGATAATATTTTGTTTTAAATTTTCAGCCTTCAAATGGAAGAATGTGAATGAATGGATGGAAAACATTCAAATCATTCAAACTCATTTATTTCTACAAAGAAGTTTGTTCGTATTGTAATAGAAGCGGACACGCTGCAAACCGGCCTCGTATTCCAGCAGAGGAAGTCTTAGGTAACGTGGATATGGAGAGGGCAGCTTAAACAATCAGGACTATTTGATACCACATTTAACAGGCATCTTCGCAAGATCCTTAGAGATGATTTTTTTGAATGGTATTCACCGTCCTATAATTGCATGGATTGCATCTAGGCTTGAGGGTAGATTAATCAACGCGACCAGAAGAACTGGATCTGTGAGAAGGAGAAACACCAGCGGCACTTCCCAAGGCGAGAACTATCAAACTTCTGGGGATATTCAAAGGCAAAAAAGGTTTTCGCCTCCGTCAACAATTTAATGATACTTTTGGAAAGAAGTGGGTTCTGTCACCGTACATTATCCAAGCTATCTACTTTATTTCAAAGAGTCATTCCTTTAAATTCACCAAAAGTAAATTTTGTCCTTTATTTCAAAACTTGTTACTTCTGAGTACTTTTATTGATACAGTAAATATAAGACAATAATGCATTTCATATATAACAGCCTGGTACATACATAAATTTTAAAGAAAGAATAGAGGATATAAAAACGTTGGAAAACTAATCCTTGTCATTTACCTTCTCGGGGCGAGTGCATTCACATATCAATGTAGTAAAAAAAAGGAAACGAAGATTTTGCAAAGTTTATTTTATTCTACTGGAAACACTTCGTGTTACGGTCCACCATAGCTTAGCTTAAGTTACGTTGACTACCACTCTGTTTAGAGAGTGTAAGGAGTCAGAGTACTGCAGTCCGAAACCCACTTTGTGATATATTTCAATTGCTTTCCTATGTAAATGATCCACTTATTTAGGACAAGTCCAGGCAGTGACAGAGAAAGTGCTCGATGGTCTTTATCTACCCCATTGGATAGTGTCTCTTCATAAAACCAATATCTGCGCTAAGGGAGAGATAATCAATGAGAACAAGAGACTCAGATCCGTCTTCACAAGTTCGTGGCCCCCTGGCGGTTGCCTTGCTCAG
>NW_016167302.1:0-21828 GCF_001687245.7 Rhagoletis zephyria
AGACGCTGCGCATGGCTGTCGAGTACATACGCAGCTTGGAGCGCCTACTTGGCTTTAATTTCCCCATCGGCAGCGATCGTGGCCTATCATTGATGCATGGCGGCTCATCAAGCGATGACAGCTTCACTTTCATCAAAGACGAATTCGATGCGCTTTCGCCGCCGCTCGACGACACAAATTTTGACGATACTTTAAGCAACTACGACGTGGAGGAGTATCTAAATAACACAAACTTTGGCAATCAATCGATCTCACAACCGACCGCCGACGCGACTGATACGGACGCCTACGAATTTGACTTGCTACCGAACCTAACGACCATCAATGGCATGCAGTATATACGCATACCGGGCACCAACACCTATCAGCTGCTCACCCCAAATGCACTCTTCATGGGCAATGCACCGCATTCGCCGCCAAACTCCAGCCTTGATGATGAGTCCTTTCAGGCTTTAATCGACACTAATTGCCTAAGTCCTGCAGCAACAACATCATCGCCACATATTTCGCCGTCGTTGTCTGCAACATCAATTAACGCTGCACCTGCCGCAATGGCGGACGTATTACAACGGCACCCTGCTGCGGCCGCGCCGACCGATGGGGAGACACGCGAAGAAGAATGTGTAAATGTAGCGGTTGCCGGCGCATTATCGCGATCGCCAGTGCAATCATCCCCAACGATGCGTTCATCATTACATCAGCAGCAGCGGGAGCAGCAAGAGCGGGTGCAACAACTGTGTCAGCCACAAACACCAACGCAAGGGTCAGCCAACTTATCACCTGCCGATAATGATACACTTTTATTACAGGCGTGTGCCACAACGACGGCCACCGCTGATGATGGCGATGGCAATGAAGACGATGCAAACGAACGCCGCCGCCAACAACAGTTTGTGGCATTGGCAACCCCTACAACGTTGTCGCTGCAGTCGCCGCACGCGATTAAGCAGGAATTCAATGATACATTAACGGACTTTGTTCCCTCGAATGTGTCGCCTTCATCCGCGAAGAATTTGTCTGCGGGCGGCGCAATGTTATTCCAACAACAAATGCAGGAACGTTTATTACTTAGCCACGCGCCGTTGTCCACAATGTCACCGCCGTCGGAACGTTGCAGTTCACGAGCCACGCCAACGAACGTGGCGACGACCCCAATGATGGTATTTGTGCCCACCGGCGCAACAACCCCAACCACAACCGGACTGCCATCATTCTATGGCACTGATACGGACAATTCTTATTACGAAAATACGAATATCATTTTGAAGAAGGAGTACAACAACGCTCTGCATGATGCGGTCGCAACTGTGGCAGCAAATGAGACGTTAGGCGGGCTGCCCGACGAGAATATTATCGAGGTGTTGGATTGGTGGGAGGCGCATACGCCAAAATCAGATGGTGGTGGTGGTGTGCTGCTGTAGAAATGGAACTGCTCAGACGTTGATGGCACGATGGGGGTGAATGGGTGGGAAATCTATTTGTAAAATTTCGCATTTCTTGCGAAAATTGTTGATGACGCTTACATTTTTCGAAAATGGCACCAGTTAGTTATACGATAAGAAGTACATATATTTTATACTTAAAAACATGCATTTATTGAAATATAAGCGATTGATTGTAAATATACTACTTTCCCTTTTTTTAGTTAATAGTAGTGTTGTAAACAGTAAACGAAGCAAAACAAACATTTACTATAAGTTTTTCGTAAGACATTTCATTAAGTTTATGTGAATATGAATAAATTGGTTTTGGTTAAGTTATAGTTAAATTATTTTACTTGCATATTTGTACTGATGAAATCTCAAATAAACATATTTTTACAACATTAATTATTGCCTTTCAGTATAACGCAATGTTAAAAAAAAAACCCTTATAACTAAAATACACTTACAGATGGATAAACTTATTTGATAAAATTCATAAAATCTAAATTTTACTTCAATGGAATTCGTATGTTGCGAAAAAATTTCAAGTCATAAATAGAGACTTTAAATTTTGATGAAAGTTTTCGAATAATGCTGTTTTCAAGTGCCTTTTGAGTTACCGATAAAATATTTTTAAGTTTCTTATTGAAATTTTAAAATTAAAATCTTCACAAGCCCGAGTAAATCTTAGTACATATTCAGCTTTAAAATCACAAAAAATATTTATTTTTACCTTTTGCTTGCAAGCAACTACAAAAAACTTTAGAAAATGTAGAAATTTCCAGGTTGGGTGGTGCGGATGTCGATTTTTCTCTTCTTTTATTTATCACTAATTAAAGCTTGCCTTAAAAATTTTCGTTTTTAATTTCTCGCTTTTAAAGTTTTTACATGATTTTTTTTTACAATTACACCACGTTTTTCTGGAGCTCATGGAAACTTTATATCTTCGGACTCTTAATTAACACAAAAACATCTATCAAAAATTGCTTTAACGTTTGCTGCACCAAAATTAGTGTTGCCCTGTGCTATCCAAGCCCAATATGTTTGGATGTGAGGCCATTGCAAATGCAACAGAAACGTCTTAATCATACTTATCATTGCTAAAACTTTTGCATCCACCTATAAACATTTATGGAAATTTTACATTAGAATTCTAATTTTAGTTCTCGAATCGAAAATCAAGTTAAGGAACCATGTTAGTATTCGATTAGAGAATGATTAGAAAAACACTAGACTTTAGAAAACAATTAGAATTAAATGTTAGTCCACAGTTGGATATCTAACTTTTTTCTCGATATCGAGAACTAAATCCCTTTTTTGTTGATCTCGCTAGGTTCTCTAATCGTCTTCTAACCTTCTACCCCGGAGAAATACTTAAGAATTCGAATCGTTCTCTAACCTAAATGTGTGTTGGGCATTAGGCAGTTTGATATGATCCTTAGCCTATCGTTTTTCTTCTAGGCATGCTCTCAAAGGTCCGCCCCTACACTTAGTCTCAACGTAGGTGTATGTTCATATTTGTTCACCCTGATTAACCCACGAATTTCTGGGTTCTGGTTGAACAGTTCAGATTTATTCTTTACGAAAGCCATCGGAAGATAGCAACGTCTTTTCACCAGAAAGTATGGCCGTCTGGCTGTTTTCAAGTAAGTAGCGGTCCATACTATTAAAATACAAATGTACATCCACATATAACCAGTTGGGTAAGTAGAGCGTTGTTCTTAGGACCCGTCACATAATAATTAATTGTTAACATACCATACGACAATACTTCTGAGATATTGTAAGGTTTGACTACGTTAGACGATAAAACTCTTCTTAATTGGTACTACAACCGTTTACCGATTTGCGCAGCCAACGAACAACTTGCGTCAGTAGTTTAACCATTGTGTTCGCTTGACTAACTTTACATGTCGATGTCGTTAAAAAGCTCTCATGGTTTGAAATTCCACCTTTTTTGGAAACCCGTCGCCCAGTCGAACAGGGTCATATGTAGATCTCGCTACACCCCACACATCTGTGTTAGTTTTTCAATGATTTCAAATTTAGATAGGGTGACGTAAAGACTGCTTCCCTTCGGGCTGTCAAAGTTAGTATTATACTCGAAGAAAAGGTCGTCGTGGGCCGATGTGCTTCAAGGATTTGAAACGCTAGGCAAATGGTATTGATTCCAGGTCTGTAGCCACAATTGTGAGGTCCAGTCAAATTCTTTTACGTAGCATCGTCGACAGGACTGATAATCCAATCTTCGGACATGTATACATAAGCTGGTCGAGAGGAATGACATGAGCAGGGATGACTATGTCCAGGTACTTCTTCGTCAAACCGGATTCCTGTGTCTCCATTCAGAAGCCTTGAGATGTGTTCGCTCCGATGAAAAGACGAAAATAACCTCGTACTGGAAGTCTCAATCCAGAATATTGAAAGCTAAAAATTTCAAAGAAGGTCAAATTCAAAAAGCGGTCTTACATTGAGAGCAGAACCTTTCTGATTGGCGAGCTGTACGGTTGTGGGGGACTTTGGTGAAGTTATTGGCCCTACCGGTCCAATTAGGCTAGTCCTGCATCTATCCCCAGAAAGCTCACAAGACGCTGTTCTCCGAGTGATGATCTTATTACTTCAGCGCACAGGAGGCTCGGCTGGAAGCGAGCATGTATTTTGTGCATACTTTTCTTGTTTCTTTAGGGGCGCTAGACTCCCGATGCTGTTGGTTGTTGGGTTGCTGTTTTTCCTAACGCAGATTTACCATGATTGGACTCTACTATTGCAAACATGGCTTAATTCGTGAGAATGAAGGTTCTTGCGAAAAGCTATAGTGCACAAAAAATGCAACTTGAAAACAGCCAAATCCCTGGAGCTAGTTCAGCTGTTTAACGTCGATGGCGAAGAGCAAGTAAGATGAGGGATCCTGCAGTTTCCACCAGTTACTGCAAGTTTAATCTGTTTAACATAGCCTAAAAGATAGCAAAAAGAGAGGTTTCATCTAAAATATGTGCTTTTTGAGGACTCGATATACAATTCGGTATTCAATCCCGCCGCCAATTCCCAACATTTGTTATCCCATAACCAACTAACAAAGCAAATAACCTATCTGCTCATACTTTTCAAAATAACTTTAGTTTTCTTTAGAAGAGTTAATGGGATTACAGTCGAAGGTTTCCTTCATAAATCTAACCAAATATTAGACTTAATGATCGGGTTAATATAATTGAATAGGCTATAAAATAAAGAAAGAGCACTTAAGAGAGTCCTGCATACTTTCCACATACATACACACATGCATATATAAAGCAAAGAGCCGTTAAAAAGTTGATTTTCATTTTTATTTGCTGTTGTGGAGGTAAAACACGAACCGCGATCGGGACAACACAACAACAATGAAACCACAACCAAGCCAAACATTGACAAACCGGAAACGACCTGCAACTATTAGGCAACAATCATTAATGGAACAACAACATGCAACAGCAATAAAATTAATGAACGAAGCTAAATTTTTATACGATGTATGTACATACATATATATGTATATCTATGGGTTGGTAACATTTGTTGGTGGCTTATGGAAATTCGTAGACATTTTATGCAAAGCAAATTATGAGAACAAAGTAAACGTACCAGGGTCCTGCAGGGAGGCAGTCATTAAGCGGCGAACAGGATATACATTCAAATGTATGTAGCCATGTACCTATACATATATATTTGAAAGCAAAGCAGCTTTGCACTAACAGTAATGTCCCAAATAAGTAAATTTATGTAAGAAAACACTTACATGCATATGTATGAGTGAATATTTTTGTCCAACGGTTTTCAAAAAAAAAGAAAAACGTTTTTTCTCACTTTTACCCTGCTGTCTTCCTCGGATCATTATAATCTTCGTATGCGTCCAAGCATGCAAAACCATATGGCAGCGCTGGCCGCCTAAGCACCAAAAGGGAGTAATAGTAGCTGACATTATAAAGTGTAATGCCGGATGACAGTGAAACGCTCGTCGCCTTCATGCGATAAATGCTAAGTAATGCACGCAGCACGCAGGAGCAGCCGAATGAATGTCTTACATGTCCCGATGACAACAGCAAGGTAAAATATTCAAATGAGTCGAGCGGACGCAGGCGCGCAGTCCCATCAACTGATGAGCGAAACGACCGCTGACATTCACAAAGGCGAAAGGTCTTTCTCATAGATAGATAAGAATGCATGCTTGTATGTACATCTAAAATTTTACCTTCGCGCTCATAAAAATATGAATTTATGAGAGATGTACGTAATCAACAAAATTATGAAAGCACCGCTAACTATCAAATATCCTGTGAATGTTCTGCAAAATGATGATTCCGTTATATGTATTTACGCATGAAAACGCCATTAGAGTATATTTTATTATATAAACACATATAAATAAGTTACCCGTATGTATGCGCATGCGTACGTAAATATCCAATTCAAATTGATGAGAGTGTTGCGCATGCGGATCGACGGAGGCAACAACTACGCGCATTAAACCGAAATTGCCTTGAGTGCATGACTGTCTAAAATATTGGCCGTCACATTGACGCGCAGCACTGTCTGGCTTTATCACTGATGGACTGACTGCCTATGTACATATCTATCAGAGCGCGGTCTTTCCAAAACACTGCACATAGCTGTTGGGTTGTTCGTTCGGTATTGTCGAGGATCAGCGCACAAAATACAAAAAAAAAACACACACACTGCCATAGCCATTTGCCATAGTGTCCTCCAACAACACCAAAAGAGGCCAACAACAACAACACCACCAGTTTGGATATAACACGGCCAACAAACTGCTCAACACCGATCGCGCTTATTCGATGGCGCGTTTTGAACGTGGGAACTGCCGCGCTGACTGCGTTGGTATGTATGTATGTATTTACCTTTGATGCATATGCACGTGTATGTGTGCTTCAGTCGCCAAGTGTCCTTTTCCCAGGAGTTGGGTGTTCGATCTTCCCGTGTTCTTTTAAATTTTTTTTTTTTTTTGTTTTCGCTCTGTTGATATTTGTTGTGCTTATGGTTTTTGATCTGCTTTTCAAGTCTCGACAGCAATTCAATGCTGCAAGGCATATTTATTTAGGTGCGGTGTGTTTTTTTCGAATAAATATTTTTTTTTTAATCAAAATTCTGCTTCTCAAATCGGCGATATTCTCAGCGTAATGCGATAGTCTGAAAATTTTGAAAATCAAATATCTACATATCTACAATACAGTAAGGTACAAACATACAATCTAATTTTCTTGCGCTTACGAAACCCATTTTCGTTCAGAAACTGTAAATCCAAAAGAAAAAAATTGCATTCGCTCTAAACGTTATCCCGTAAGTCGGTTATCCTGCGACGCCTTGCACCCATTCTTTGCCAGCGTTGCTCCGCAAGTAATACCTTTATTATATCACCATGTAATTTACATATTCATCTACTTTATATTAATTTCTGCTGCAGTAAATTTATGCTAATTTATAAGTAACCTTAATCACATTTTTTTCTGCATTCCCACCGCCAGCCCTTCTTGCTCTACTTCTTTTTTAACATATGGGTGCGAGAGTTTTCGTCTCTCACAATAGCTAAAGTCTGGGTGACATTCGCCGCCTTATAAGTTTCACATGCATACGTGTGTTTTTTTTTGCATACATACAAACATACACACATACATACTTGCAACACTTTCACTACTAATTTCACGCCTCACTTTATGTATGCAAATGCACATAAATGCTTATAGAGCAAAAAATAAAAAAATAAATCTTGAAATGCATTCAAAAGACGATAATGCTAATTTTCTTTTGAGTGATGTAAGGTGTCATTCCATGGCAAATGAACTTGAAATTAATTCCTTTCAAGAATTAGAACAAAATATTTGTGTGATAAATTAGTAGCGTAGCAAATGTTGGTAAATTTGCATGTGACAAGGGGGTTGGTAGGTATGTATTCTAATTTGGGCTTGGCATTCACTATTAACTATACTGAGGCATAGGTATATTCTTTCCACGCATTTATTATGTAAAGTGACAAATGTGGAGCGTTAAGCATTAATCGTAAATGTTACAAATAGCTTTTGAGCAAATTCAAACAAAACAAAAAAAAAACGGTTACTTAATCTTATTGTCTGGAAATCGCTCTGGAAAAGAATACATTCATCATCAGCAGCAGTCGCGGGACTGTTAGGCAAGTGAAGGTATTTAACCCTTTCATGCCCGTTGTTGCCTATAGGCAACATTGACATTTTGGTTTATAAATGTCGGCGTTTGAAATATTTTTTTTTTCAAAGGTTTGTTTTAAATGACACTTTGGAAAATTACGAAGGCAAAAAGCTAAATTTCGTGCCATAATTATTTAACTAATGGATTAGTTTTTAGCGGGTTTTTTGTTATGAGTACTTGCGCGCAACAAAAGTTTTGCTGAAAATATTTCCGTAACATTAAAAAAATACACCAAATAAATTATATTTTTTCATCAAAAAAAGGGTTTAGGTTATAAAATTAATTAAAGCAAATGAAATGAGATCACGGAATCTGAAAAATTGTTTTTAGTTTTTTTTTTTTGTAATTTTGTAAACATTTATAAACAACATTTCATAAGGCCAACCCAGAAATCATAGACCTTTAAAATTTATACCAATTCATGTCTAAGGCCCAAGCAACAATAATATGCCATCAATTAAGTTTTAGCCCCACCTAATTTAATTCGGGCCTGAGAGGGTTAAATCGATCGCCTAGAAAAATAAAGTAAACACAGAGATTTTAGATCTTGAAAAAGTATTTTTTAGGTACACTCTATGTATTATTGTTTGTATTTTCTAGGGAAAAAAGTACACTTTTCATTTATTTACCACAGATCTGCAATCCTCAATAAGCTTTTGAAAGAGATGGTTACTATGCGCAGTGATACATAAATTTAATCAATGCGATTTAACTGCAATTCTCAAATCAAATAAGAAATTTGGACCGTAGACCAAATAGAGCTTTAAGTCTGAGCGTGTGCATATAAAAATGTAGTGTATAGTTCCATTAATAAGCCAAAAGCTCTATCTGAACAAGGGCGAATTCGTCTCAATATGTAAACGCTCAGGGATTATATTAGAGATCATGTAAAAGAGTAAGGACAAAAAAAAGCTTTTAGGCTGCCCTGCGACGACCAACATATGACCAGAGAGCTTTTATTATTATTATCATATCAAAATGTGTAGAAAGCTTAACGAGACCTATGTACATACATATTTACTTAAAGGCATGTGAAGATACAGTGGGTCGGCCGGAAATAGAGCTTTTAAATTTAACTAATTGTAAGTCAGTCGCACAAAAACCTATCCCGCGGCAGAAGCCTTCTTAAGCTTTCTATGAATTTTAAACTGAGTAAAGGCTGTCTATATCGCATATGTTCTTCAACAGTGCCTAGACCATTAGGGCTTAGAGATACCACAGGAGAAAATAGTCATATAGAAGAATCTAAGGATCTGCCAAGTCTCACTTTCAATTCGTCATCAAATTTTCTAATCTTAGTAGCTCCTTTTTAGCGACCCCAAGCAGCTCCGCTCTTAACTTCCAAGCGTCAAGGACCACTCTTACCACTAGACGCGTTCAGCCCGTAGGTTTGTTGTCCGATTGATCTCAAAATGCACCCCGTGGTCGGAAACGGTGGTGAGATCCATATTGAAACCATCGGTCATACCCGTAGACTTGAGCTAGGAATTACTTCGAGCTACTCTCGTGGCCACGGTTCGCCAAGGGCGTTGATCGCATGCGTAAATAGAGCCTAGAACCTCTTGTTTTCGCAATTAACGACGTCGACTCCTTTTTTTCTAGACATTTCCATCATAAAAAAGTTCCTCACTGCCTTCCGAGAGCATCAATTCCATAAGCCGAGCCTCCAGAAGCAGCCATATATTTGCCGCTATCTTCCCAGCAGGTTCGACTTTGCCGATAATGGCCACCTGTAGAGCCATGGGGTAGTCAAAGGATACCATGGTTTTCAGCCTTAACTCCCTCACAGGCGCCGCGTTCGGCTGCACCAGCAACTGCGGCTTGAGCCGTTATCTCCCTTACGGGCTTCCGCAGGCCGCTATGTATATTGTTCGCTTGGAACTTTAAAAACTGTTTTCTGCTTCTTCCTAATGAGAAACCCGTCCCTTTTTGTAAGACGTGATGGTTCTCTATGCTTCATTTTCTATGTAGATTATGGCCTTTTGAGATGGGCTTAGATTATTTTTGGGTTTCCTTTCTCTGGCGGTTTGCCGCAAAAGTGGGAAGGTTCACTGACCACTAACGTCTAACTTAGCTTTGAAGCCTATGTATATCGTACACGGTTTTTGACTTCGGCATCTAACCGTCATCGGTGGAAGCATTGCCGATGGTAAGACTTCGAAGTTGGGATCGGATGCCCTCATTACCACCCGACTTCTTTTCTACGGCTGCCTGCCTGCCTTAAATAAGCTGGGATGCTACCCCATTTTTCCGTAGCAGTAGTGGACTACGAAGCCGGGCTTTCACTGCACAGCGTAAGAGGAAGAGCTACAGCACCCGCTGCATTTACATATGTCAATCACAGTACACACCTCTCCCCACACGTGCCAATTATGAAATTCAGCATATAGGCACAATTCTGCACATATTCTAACACATGCATACATTTCTCTTTGTACCAAATATGACCCCACATACATACTTCTAAAGCACCTGGACCAGGTACGCGCCCACATTGTAAACGGAAATCAAATACCAACGCGAACGTAATGCAATCAGTGCCGCACAATTTATGAATATTCATTTGGTAAATTGGAAAATATTGTAAAGAAAAAATTAATAATTGCACGTTTGAGGGAGCAAGGTACCGCTACAAATAACACACATGTGCAACCAAATAGCGGCACTGACGGCGTAGGTAAGGGAAAAAAAAAACCAATACAAAGCGAAAAATCACCCTTTCGATTCGAAATGTCGATCGCCCTGCGTCAAGCTCCCGCGAGGGTGCACGGCTTTTGTATCACAACCAACAGCAATGCGCTTCTACGCAAAAAGGATTGTAACTAAATCCCTCACAACGAAGGACTTATACTACATAGGAAAACCCAAAGCGCTAAGCCTTACAGCAAATAAAATATTTCAGCGGAGGCAAATTTGTTTGCAATGCGCATTGGCAAAAGTAGAGCAGCAGCAGCAGCAGCAGCAACGGTAAATTTGAGCGCTTACCGAAAAGGAAAACGGAGAAAAAGTAAATAAGCAATTTACTCTAAGCCCCGAACCGTTCCGAAATAAATTGGCATTTGACAATTGATCGTAGAATGAAATACAAAACTCGATCGATATTGGTTTTGGGCTGCTGGTCTTCTTCTTCCTCGTTTACTTTTTTGTTCAAAGCAATGCCGATTCAATTTTCGAATATTTTTTGGGGCGTGTTGAATTACAATTTTTCATAAATAATAAGCATAACGGAGCTGAGATTTTCACTAGATAGTTTTCCATAGGCAGCGTAACGAGATCAACAGCAGCGGTTGCTGGTGGAAAGACAGTTTTCTTTCTTCTATAACGGCATAACATAAATAACCGTACAACGAAACAGTTAGACTCGAAACGAAAAGAATAGGTGCAGAAGTAGTAAGCCAGTTAGCCAGTTATAAGAACGTCGGGGCAGAGAGCCGCACACATGCAATCCATCGACTAGGAGTGGCGCAAGCGTAGCGCCCACAATACTCTCTGCCTGCACAGAAGAGTAGAAAAAGTTGCAATCTAGCTGAAAACGGTATGATTTTTTCAGTCATTTTTTGCAGCTGAGCAAAAAAAAAAAAAACTCAGATGTCGAGCAGCTAGCCGCGCACAAACCAGTGTTGCGCGCCAACCTCTGTCTGTCTGTCTGACTGTCTGCCTGTCCGTCGATCTTTATTGCGCGCCAAGGGTGAATCTTCCGTTTTTGCTCGCACACTCTCACATCAGCTGACATTTGCATTATCCTACGTACGAGTGTTGCTGCCTCAATTTCTGGGTGAAAAATTACCATTTGTGTGTGTTTAGGGTATCATACAAAGAGGATCCCTAAGACTTCATACATTCACTTCCACTTCCACGTCCATTGTGACATGGCGTCCCCCTGTGGGACTTTTAAAAATTACTTTGCATTAATTTCTTATTTGTATCTTCTACATTTCTGCAATATTTTTGCTAGATTTTGTTTGATTTTTTTTTTTGTTTTCGTTTTCAATTCTTGAATCCGCTGCTACTGTCTGCCAAGACGTTACCGCTTGGCGTCGATTGTGCTCGGTCGGCCCTATTGCCTGATGATTGGTTTTATCGGTATTTCTTGAATCAGCGTGTAATGGAAATCTTTTCATCACAGCTTAGCAGCTGTGTTTTCCCTGCTGCTGATGCAATCTTGTGCGCGTTTTGTATTTATATGTGTGTGTGTCCATTGTTCGGCGTTTGGCACCTTGGCTGCTGGCAAAATATGTGGCAGTGCGCAGACGACATCGCCAGCATCGTCTTCGAAGACATTTTGTCGCCGCCGCCGGCCATTGTACGGGTACGCAAAAAGCAGTTAGAATTTGATGCCATTGAATTGACATCTTGTAGGATGGTACATATGTATGTACCTGGATTGGAGAAGCACGTGGTAATAATGCTGACGGTGGCGGTAGCGCAGGCGCAGGCGCAGTGACAGTAGCAGTTGGACATAAATTAAATATTAGATGTGCGATTGTCTGATTTTTATAGCTGATAAATTAAAGTACCGTCTCGCAAATTGCAGCAACAGCTTTTCATGTTTATATGTTTTCGGGGTGGTAGTGGGAACGCATTTGTATGTGGGGGTTGTGAAGATGACACCCGACAATTTTGTATATTTGATTATAGGCAGATGCATTTTGAGATTTTTAAGCAATCAAAATGATGTAATATTAGTATGTTTATAGCAAAAAATATATATAATTATTTTGTGCGTCATAAAGTCGTTATGTCGATCATAGTAATCAGACACTACATCTATTTGTGTGAATGAAATGTCCTAAGATGCTACGACAACTACCAAGGATAATAAAAAATGGAAAAATCTTTTGATAAATTCAATTTCTTTTCAGGAAGTCTGAATAGTTTAATTCATATTTAATCCTAACGGTCGACTATAAACAAAGGCTGGAACTAGGCATATTTTCGGATATTCGTTCAGATATTTGTGTACGGTTATTATCCCTTCTCTTCTGTCATTCAGGTATCTGTTAATTTGGCTATCCGAATATCCGGTCAGTATCTATTAATGTTTTTACCTGGATATCCGCTTTTTTGTTATCTGGATATTCGGATTTTTTTTTATGAGATATTCGAATATCCGGATTATCTGGATGTGCAAAATATGCAGTCTCGATAGAACCGGTATGCGCGCACTAACTTCTTATTGATTTCAGACGAGTATTTATCTTACGGGTAGAGGCTAAGGACCTCCTCCTTTTAGCTACTATATAGTGGAACCATCCCAATAAAACGCTCGGAAAACCTCGTTCGTCTTGAGCTAAAACGATCTCCATACGACTTTGTGATTAAAGGAAAGACTGTCAAGGAATTCCAACATCAATTCGCCTTGGAGAGAGCACACAAACTAACAGTTTGAACTTACAGCATCCACAACATATTCTACGCTAGTGAAACTGAGAGTGAGCATATTGTGATGGACGTAACACTTAATTGACACTTTAGTCGGTTTAAACCGCGGCCAAAAACCTCCGCGAAATGCTTCTTTCCGTTACCAAAATTCGTCAGTCCATACAAAATCTAGACAGGTCCCCCTGAACTTGGTATTACCAATGTATTTGTGGATGCACTTGGCTTCGATGCCCTCCCTGCGGAGCCTAGTAAAATCATGTTTTCCCCGGAGCATCGCCATCCATCCCTACGACAGGTCTAATCCAACGCAACTGTGGTATTTTTATGCGCCTAAATATGCTCATGTTATAAAGTTCCTATAGCCCATCATTCTCCCGTATTATTCCTGTTCTCATCCCATCTTGTTCGAGGGGAGGGGCGTTAGATTCGTCTTTGTACATTCGTCCAGATTCTTCTTCATAAAATGCGCTACAGGTCCATTCAGAATAGTTCTATCAATAGCCTTAGAGGACCTTAGCTGAAATAAGCGAGGTTAGCGAGACGGTGTTGGCTTCTCCGATGAATACGTCAATAAAGCTGGAAGCGTATCTTTCATATATCAAAACGTAACTGTTTTGTCATTCCGTTCTTTGATCGAGAGGTAGCCCTTTGTGGATATTGGCGTTTTTGTATCATACACTTCCCTGTTCTGTAAGGTGGGGATCAGCCTCTCTCCCTTATCGAAGGTATTCTCGTGAAGACGTCATTGTCAGACTTCCGGCCTAAATTCGCCTAACGACAAGGTGTCTGAGGCGCAACCACAACAAATGAGTGAGTGGTTTGATGATCGCCTTAATGTGACTAATTCCTCTTTGGATCCCTATCTTATCGCAACCTTGCATTTCAGTGAGGCCGACGGAAGACTTGACACTACCGCTATCCCGTAAACTGACTTCGTTTTATTTTATTTACGAGTTTTACGCGCTTAGTGTCTGGAATTCCACGCTATCACAGAGGAGAAAATGCTTCTTACAGAGCCACAAGCGAGCTATTCGGGATGCTATCGATATCTGGGAGAGTAAGGGAGACATATTAATCGAAATACGTAGGAAGGCGCGGGGAAAAATTGAGGACATCTTTTTTTTAGAACGGATGAATTCCCATAAGTATACAAAAGTATCCTTCTGACTGAGGTCCAGTTTCCCAGAGGTAGAAATCGTTAAGCCGTTGTTGATTTGTCAAAGCAATTACATAGAACACACTTAGATGATTCCAAAGAAATAAAGTATTTTGTTTTGACGAACACCCGCTGCTAAAAACTTACCGAGTTCCTCGTGCTGTAGAACTTAACTGAGTCTCAATATGCAGCGAGGTTCCATTTTCAATGGTATACGCAGTGTTTAAAATTGTTTAGATTTGGCAATTATCACAGTGCAACAAATTTCAGAATATTGAGATGACGGGAATCGGGCCAACAGCATTTGTTTAAGCTGATCAAATATGAAAAAATACCAAAGGATTTGAAAAAGTTAGTTGCCATTTCTTTTTTATCTCAATTTGTAATTTCGCGTTTTCAGGTGTAATTTCTTGAAAAAAAATAAGAAGACATTTACCAAAGTTAACGGAGCGGGAGTTTATTGTTTTCATTATATATGTACAAACCCAAAAAAAATATCATTGTAATTTTTTATTTTTGAACCCTGAATTCACGACTTTAAATCGATATAAAAAGGAAATGGGGACCAACTTTTACAAATGCTTTGGTATTTATTCACCTTTTGACCTATTTTAATGAATGCAATTGGTTTCATTCCCATCACTTTTTGAGTGTTGCATCGCATTTCTGGCTAGTATATTTCAGGACGAATGGATAAGGATTGAGCCAAGAGCTTGTGTGAGCAAAATACAATTTTTGGCAGCAAATGTCAGTTATGCGGTTTTGCAGAATGACAATACGCTGCTTTGTACTTTAAGCGACGATATGTACATTGGCAAACCACAACTCATAACTATTTGAAAATCCACTTTTGTAGTATTCTTCCAACGCTCAATAAGTCTAATCCGCTAATCGTTTAAACCGCAAACTAAGCGGCTACGATCTAATTAGACAATGCAATGATCTTTGGATTGTAGTAACAAAAAGTATCTACTGAAAGACATTTTTTTAAACTGGAGCAAAATACCTGCCTATGTAGACATTCATAGGCAGCTCAGTTATTTGTATAAGCGGAAAATTCTCGAACTACTTGAGGTTCAAGTACAAAACAATGGCGGAACACTTTAACACTTCAAAGGATTAGCATTGAAAGAGTAAATTGGTTGGTACCCTCTGCTTTAAGGACGATAAGGACGAGGGGGTTCATTTTACCTCAACGGATACTTGTCTACAGAAAAATAGCTATTGATACATATTGAGTGCTCATCGATATTTCACTTCAAATGCAAATTGGCAATGAAGTTCTGCTTGGATAAGTGAAATAATTCAAAATGTTAGACGTATTCATATATTGTTTTATAAGTTTTTCTATAGACAGCATTTTGAGAATATAATTATGTCGTCTTGTCTACAGCCACTAGAGCCTGCTTAATCAACAGTCTCCTATTATTTACATACATTGCCAGTCATTCAACCCAAAATAATTAGCTTCGTTTTTGTTATTTGCTACAATTTCAACTTCATATACGCATATGTACATATGAATGTATGTATATACATACTTACCTTTCTTGCAGCCAGGATATATTTTTCGTCTTTGTTTTTGTTCACATTTTCTACTTAGTCATGCAACTTCTGTCGGTTCTTTAGTCTAATTTGAATATCCCTAAATTACCGCCTTGCCATATGTACGTATACATAAAAAAATATCCTTTGCTTCCATACAGTGCCGCATGTGTGTCATATGTGGCTAAGAAACTGTTGCACATGAATACACATACGTATTTGTGTAAGCAAATGTATGTACATACATAACATCTTGATCGTCGTATTCGTAGAAGTAGAAAGGAATATGTAGTCCAATTTCATGCTTCAAAGCATATAGCGCATAATGTTGCACAAGCCTTACTGGAAGTCGCTAATGATATGCCATAAGCACACATGTTAGTATGTAGGTATGCAAAACTATAGATCAATCGCTATTCGGCCTATTCAAGAAGTAATGCAAAAATTTTGCAATCTCAAATCACATGTAAGATCTCATCTACCGTTCCTTTCAGTTGTATGTAAATACTTACAGTATCACGATCCTAACCTGGTTCTAAGCAAGCCTACTATTTCCTTACATAAGTATATACAAATGTAGCTACATATGAATACAGAAATACATGTAATCGTACATCTACACGTGCATTATTTAGTAAACACTTCATTGCGTTGCTTTCACATGTCGCCCATATGTTGCCGATCAAAGTGATCATTTGCGCAGTGTTCGTTAAAAAGTTTCAAGGCATGTCACATTAACTATATATATATCGTATCCTTATGGATTGTCAACGAATCGTTACTTTGTTGTACTTCCCCATATATGTATGTATATTTATATATTAGGTTGCATCACTCTCCATACAAAAAAAAATAAAAATCAATTATGTTTTTCTATCGGAATTATAAAATTTATTATATATTAAGGCTGCCGCCAAACCAGTTTGGAAAAACATTAATATTTACGTGATCTGGACCAGTTTGAAAATATATTTAAAAATCTAAAATTTTAGAAATACAACTAGTTTTTAAAACTCTTTTTCCAAAAAATTTACATCAGTTGATGTGTTCAAAAACATTTTAAACAGAATCAAAATAATGGGATGTTTATAAGTATTTTCAAATCGGACCAGCTAAAGAATATCTTAATACTTTTCCAAAATATTTTTGCAGAAGTCTTAAAATATAATAAATTTTGTAATTCCGGTGGAAAACAGCCACTTTTTTTTAGTGTGACACCCTAATAAAGATATATACAATTAAAAAGATGGCATATGCTCAAATTTGTTTTGTTTCTTAGAAACGCAAGCCATGTAAAGGGTTGGAACATCAAAGACTATAATGATTAGAAGAGGAGTATCCCCAGAGTTACGAAGTCATACTTAAAAAGGAAATTAATGCAAAATAGCATGAATTGTGGCGTTTGGCCGCAATTGACGGACTATACTCTTAATGGCATATGTGTGAGTTTAGAATATGGTTTAGAAAAGTGTGCCCTCATATTTAAGTTGACTGTTCGAAAAAATAAATTCATTCCAAAAACTAAGGGCTAACTATTACCAAATTTATACATGTTTTCCTAAAAGAATTTGTGGTAGGTTGCCAAGGCGCTGGAGAGTCGCCCCAAAGTTTGGAAAATGGACTTTTTTGCAACAAAATCTATTATTTCGTATTCGTAACAGTATTTATAATTATGATGGTAAATGCAAGAAAACTAACCCCTTTGCATAAAAAAAATTCCTTGACCTTTAGAATTAGCTTCAAAAGGAGAACTTTTGAATTATTTTCTTCTGCTGGCCCGAAAACAGTTTATCATTAACTTTTTAAATATGAAACTTGTGTTTTTTGTTATTCTTGCGTAAAGGAATTCACTCACACGGATGAAAGAACAACATTTTTCACATTCAATTTTTCAACTAAAAAAAAAATTCAAATATTTAATAGTTCTACTTTTTAAGGCAATTTTAAATGTCAAGATAGTTTTTTCTGAATTCTCCTTCGCTTTAGCTTTTAATTACCATTACATTCATTTCAACATCTCTTCCCGTTGAGGATATATACAATTTTTTCACTAAATAACTCAATTGTTCACACTGTGCGCCGTAAAGTGTGACGTCTCTGTATCCTATATGTAAATGGCAGCAGCGGGATTGCAATTCTTATTTTATTTTTGTTTTTTCATTCGAAGTGTTCCAAGAATTGAATTTTTTGTTCATATTTTATTTTAGAATGCCAAATTTTGTTTCACTTTTTTGGCATTTTAGAGTACAAAAACAAAAAAGTACATGCAGCTTGTTTTTTGTTTTGACATAGCTCGGGTATATATTTTAAATACAAACAAAGTTCCGCAGACAGCTGATGTCCACTCCAGAGAGCCCCTCGGGAGTGTTGATTAAATGCGTACCGAGGTGCTTAAAGCTTAATCGAAATAGCGAATTTGAGGAGAAAGTGCTGAGATTATTCCACCTTGCCTTCCAGACAGCTGCGGCAGTAAGGATCCATGACGATCTTGAGTTGCACCGCGTGGGTTCCTATAGGAAAATGTCCGGTCAGTACACCTGTAAGAATCGAGAGCTGGCGCTTAGACGAGGCAGTTGAGAGAGAGGTCAGGCATTCCCCGACCAGTTTTGAGCATACCATTAGCGATCCCAGCGCCCTGATTGTGGCCTGGCTATCATTGTAGATATTTACCCTCTATGTGGGCAATACGTTGGTGCATAGCCAATCGGCTTCGTTTTTTAAAGCCGCCATCTCGGCCTGAAAGACGCTGCAGAGATGCAGCAGTCTGAACATAAGGTCTACTGAGAGTTCCTGACAGTAGACACCTCCTCCAGCTCTCCTTTCCAGCTTCGATATGTCCGTGAAGATGTTTATTGGGCCTCTTCTCCAGAGACTACCCTTCTCCCATTCGTCCCTTGGATATATTTGCGTGAAGAAGGATCCTTTTGGGGCCAGCCTCAAGTATTTTCGAGTGCACGTGTGCTGGGTTGGAAGAGAACCCAGAGCTTTTGAGGCTAATGGCTGAGAGAAACGCCGCTACTTTTCCCGCAATGTCGACAGGTGTGACATTGAGCATTCTTTTCCAGTGAGTTCCACCGACAATGACCCCATATAAAATTATTGGCTTAATAATGTATCCTCTTTCTAAGAACCTCGTAGAGATGGGGTAGCTCACCCCCACGAGAGCGGCGGCACGAGACCTCCACAGCCTTTTGCGGCTGCGCAGGAGTGATGCCATCCGGTGCAGGGGACTTGAACGGCTTGAAAGAATCAATTGCCCAGAGCATTCGGCGCTTCTCCAGACGTTTATCGGAGGAAGTAAGGTAGTCACCCGTTCTAACACCGGTAAGCTCACAGGCTGCAGAATTTGCTGGGAAATGAGTGCCAAGGAGTGGCTTAAGCAATTCCTCTCCACTCGTCACCCAGTTGCCCTCTTCGTCCCTCAAGTATCCCAAGGGTACCGGATTCCTCACGAGAATTCGCCTAAATCGAGATGATTGATTATAGCATTCTATCGTTTCGCAGAAATTTCTCCATGACTTGCGTTTGGCCTTTCTTATCTCGGACTTATAGATGCCCAGTCCGACCTTATAGAGTTCCCAGTTGGAGTATTGTTCAAAAGGCGCCTGCTGGATGCCCTGAGTTCTGAGAGTTCCACCGTCCACCATTTAGGTCGGAGTATGCCCCCCAGGTCTACTCAGCGGGCATGGGCTTCGATGCCACTCTTACAAGCTAATGCAAACTTTTCCACCACATCATCAATCGAGCCTTCAGTGCTTAAACTCTCCTGGGGCGTCTCTGGGAGTAGTTCCCGCAGTTTTTTGCTGTAGATATCCCTGTTTGTTTTCCTAAAATTTCTAAATGGGCGATTTTAGGACGATCTTCGTCCAGAGAAAACTGAATATACCTATGGTCCAAAAAGGAGAGGTCATTAAAAACCCTCCAATCGGAAATACGGGATATTACAGAAGACGAGGCTAGGGTAAGGTCAAGGACTTCTTGCCTAGCGGCAGAGATAAAGGTCGATTCGTTGCCTCTATTACAAATACTCAAGTCCTAACTTAGAATATAATTAAAAAGTTACTCACTTCTTCCGTTGATGTCTGAGCTCCCCCAGTACGAGTTCCTCGAATTTGCATCAGATCCAATAATTATATCGGCTTTCCATCACCTAGCTTCGGTTATGGCTTCACGTAGTAGTAGTGAAGGTAGTTCCACCTCGTCGCCATGCGCCATAAATGCGGATATAATCCGGAGCTTTCTGGCGCCACCCTCCAGGCTGACAGTCACAATGTCCTCATTGCTGAAATTAGGTGATATTAGTGCTGATGAGCACATAGGGTCTTGGTCTGTCTGCTTGTTTCTGCACCATCAGCTTGAATTCAGGCCTCCTGATCCCGGAGATACCGCTGCAACTCAGCCACGGCTCCTGGATCAGGACAACGTCGGCCCCACCTTGCTCAAGGTAGATAAGGAGATTTTCGGACGCCGCCTTAGAGTTTTGGAGGTTCTAGGATCTTTATCCTCCAAAGTCCTCTTCAGCCATGCCAGTTCGACGCCCTCATTTACTGAGGCTAAGAGCCTCTCTTCTTCCGCGCACTCTCAGGTAGTCAGAGGAGATGGCTGCTGCCATACGCCTTCAGTTATCGTTAGATATGGCGCCATCTTCTCCGCTTCGATCAGGCATAGTTGATCCCGCCTGCTTAGCGATTTCGCTGAACAGGGCAGGCGCACTCCCATTCCTTGGTCTTTTAGCGCCGGAGCTTTCTCTCTCTTGAGACCTCTGTCTCTTGGGAGCAGCAGAACGTGCGTCTTCTTTAGTCGGGTTCTTTTCTCCCACCTTCCAGGCCACACAGGCCTCAGTTAGCTGAGAAGCATCCTGACCGCCATCGCGTTTCAAAATCTTGTTAGACATGCGCCTATCGGAGTGAGCCTTTCGGCCCGATGAAACCCTTTCGTTCGCGCAGGCTGCTTGTCGAAAGCCTTCGAGGACAGACCCGGAAAACTGGGTAAGGAGCCCGTGCTGGTGCTGGCGGTTCCGTCAATTACTCGCTCAACCCGGTGCCTTGCCTAGAGACTCACACGGAGTCTGGTTCCAGCACTCCTGCCCTGCCGGCGGTGGATTTTAATTTGTTTCTTACATTTTGTAGCGTGAGTTTTTATGATCGTTTTAAATCTTTTACGATCTAAAAAATTTAAGAAAAAATTTAATCCAAAAAGATGTCATAAGAGATCGAAAAAATAAAAATAAAAAATATCGATCAACAATATATCGAAATTTTAATTCTCCTTCAATCATATTTGTTGACATTTTTAAAAACACATATGTACATATGTATACTTATTTTCTTTCTATTTCGCACTTGAATGATTTTTCAAACAAAAGACTAAAGAAAATGAAGAAAACAATAAAGTGCTACGAACCGACATAGTTTATCATTTTGCAATGATCACCGTAAGAATAACAGGTTTTGACACTTCAGTGAATATGATTTCATACTTACATACATACGTACATACAAAAAGTATATGTACGGTTCTAGCAGCCATGTAAACTTGCAAATCTTTAAGCAATCGCCAGACAAAAGTCTAAGCGGGATAATCGGTGTGAAAAAGAAGTGCTGAATGTCACACATCACCAGCGTTTTTACAAAACACGCTTGTTGTTGTGACTGTACAGTTCCTTTGCCATATTCACACTTACTAAGTGAGGTGTGCTCTGCTTAAGAAATGCAAAAACAACACCACTTGTACTGAATATCCGAACAGCAAGACACCAAAAAGAGAAATGGTTTGTGGCACAAAGCCAAATGTTGTTGCAACTTACGGTTAAGATGCTGTGCCTGGTAAGAGCACTCTTTCGTTGCAAAATAAAGAACTATTCGCACTTGCTCACACGCATTATTTTGTAGATGTTTATTTTCTTTTTTTTTTGGCACAGCAATTGCCAATCAATGCCAAAATCATGCAATAGTATTGCGTATCGGCGCATGTGGCATGAACTTCATTTATCTTATGACTCTGCCACATATTTATTCCACAATGACTTTCAAACATTTGCATTGTTGGTATTTTAGCGCGCTTGGAACACCCAGTGGAATAGTTTTGACACTTTCTGAAAGATCACCA
>NW_016167303.1:0-1763 GCF_001687245.7 Rhagoletis zephyria
AAATTTAAAGTTCATGTGGCTTATAGTTCTGGAGTTATAGCTGATAAAATATTCCTATGGGATGTTCCACGCCCACATTTTCAAACTCATTTATATATACCCTACTATAAGCACCTACTATATGTATATACGACTGAATACCAAATTTCAAGTTCATATGACTTATAGTTTCGNTTATAGCTGATAAAATATTCCTATGGGATGTTCCACGCCCACATTTTCAAACTCATTTATATATACCCTACTATAAGCACCTACTATATGTATATACGACTGAATACCAAATTTCCAGTTCATATGACTTATAGTTTCGATTTATAGCTGATAAAATATTCCACGCCTATGGGATGTGCCACGCCTCCCCTTGCAAACTCATTTATATATATCTTACAATAAGCACCTACCATAGTTATGTCTGTATACCAAATTTGAAGTTCATGTGGCTTATAGTTCCGGAGTTATAGCTGATAAAATATTCCTATGGGATGTGCTAGGCCCACTTTTTCAAACTCATTTATATATACTCTACTATAAGCACCTACTATATGTATATACGACTGAATAACAAATTTCAAGTTCATATGACTTATAGTTTCGGATTTATAGCTGATAAAATAGATGTGCCACGCCTCCTTTTGCAAACTCATTTATATATATCTTACTATAAGCACCTACCATAGTTATGTCTGTATACCAAATTTAAAGTTCATGTGACTTATAGTTCAGGAGTTATAGCTGATAAAATATTCATTTATATATACCCTGCTATAAGCACCTACCATATGTGTGACTGAATAACAAATTTCAAGTTCAAATGACTTATAGTTTCGGATTTGTAGCTGATAAAATATTCCACGCCTATATGATATGCCACGTCTTTTGCAAACGCATTTATACATATATACCTTACTGTAAGCACCTAAAATAGTTATGTCTACATACCAAATTTAAAGTTCATGTGGCTTATAGTTCCGGAGTTATAGCTGCTAAAATATTCCTATGGGATGTGCCACGCCCACTTTTTCAAACTCAATTATATATACCCTACTATAAGCACCTACCATATGTATATATGACTGAATAACAAATTTCAAGTTCATATGACTTATAGTTTCGGATTTATAGCTGATAAAATATTCCACGCCTATGGGATGTGCCACGTCTCCTTTTGCAAACTCATTTATATATACCTTACTGTAAGCACCTACCATATATATGACTGCATACCAAATTTAAAGTTCATGTGGCTTATAGTTCCGGAGTTATAGCTGATAAAATATTCCTATGGGATGTTCCACGCCCACATTTTCAAGCTCATTTATATATACCCTACTATAAGCACCTACTATATGTATATACGACTGAATAACAAATTTCAAGTTCATATGACTTATAGTTTCGATTTATAGCTGATAAAATATTCCACGCCTATGGGATGTGCCACGCCTCCTTTTGCAAACTCATTTATATATATCTTACTATAAGCACCTACCACAGTTATGTCTGTATACCAAATTTAAAGTTCATGTGGCTTATAGTTCCGGAGTTATAGCTGATAAAATATGCCTATGGGATGTGCCACGCCCACTTTTTCCAACTCATTTATATATACCCTACTATAAGCACCTACTATATGTATATACGACTCAATAACAAATTTCAAGTTCATATGACTTATAGTTTCGATTTATAGCTGATAAAATATTCCACGCCTATGGGATGTGCCACGCCTCCTTTTGCAAACTCATTTATATATATCTTAC